>NC_041390.1:179697909-179709147 GCF_002162155.2 Triticum dicoccoides
GCCGCCTTTGTTCACCAGATATCGCCTATTCTTCTCTCTACTTCTTGCATTAGAGTAGTGTAGCATGTTACTGCTTCCCATTAATCCTATCCTGATGCATAGCCTGTTCCTTGCTACTACTATTGTTACCTTTACCTGCTATCCTACTGCTTAGTATAGGATGCTAGTGTTCCATCAGTGGCCCTACACTCTTGTCCATCTGCCATGCTATACTACTGGGCCGTGATCACTTCGGGAGGTGATCACGGGCATATACTATATACTTTACACTGTTATATTACCTGTGATACTGTTCAGAGATGGGGGCTAAAGGGGCAGGTGGCTCCATCCCGGTAAAGGTGGGCCTGGGTTCCCGACGGCCCCCAACTGTTACTTTGTGGCGGAGCGACAGGGCAGGTTGAGCCCACCTAGGAGAGAGGTGGGCCTGGCCCTGGTCGGCGTTCACAGATACTTAACACGCTTAACGAGATCTTGGTATTTTATCTGAGTCTGGCTACTGGCCTATACACACTAACCATCTACGCAGGGACAGTTATGGGCACTCGACGTCGTGGTATCGGCCGAAGCCTTCGTGACGTTAGCGACTGAGCGGCGCGCGCCGGGTTGGACCATGTAACGCAACTTCCTTTGTAATGGAGGTTGCTAGGTCTGCTCTCCGGCTGCGTACGCAACGTGCAGGTGTGCAATGGGCGATGGGCCAGAGCCATGCGCCATAGGATTTACACCGGCATGCTGCTCTCTGTTATGCCTAGGTAGGGCTGTGACGTGTTGATCTTCCGAGGCCGGGCATGACCCAGAAAAGTGTGTCCGTCCAAATAGGATCGAGCGTGTTGGGAAATGTGGTGCACCCCTGCAGAGAAGTTAATCTATTCGAATAGCCGTATCCCTCGGTAAAAGGATGAGTCAGAGTTGTACCTTGACCTTATGACAACTAGGACCAGATACTTAATAAAACACACCCTTCCAAGTGCCAGATACAACTGGTGATCGCTCTCTCATAGGGCGACGAGGGGAGGATCATCGGTTAGGATTATGCTATGCGATGCTACTTGGTGAGCTTGCCATCTACTCTCTTCTCCTGCTGCAAGATGGAGGTTACCAGAAGCGTAGTCTTCGAAAGGACTAGCTATCCCCCTCTTATTCCGGCATTCTGTAGTTCAGCCCACATAAGATACCCTTATTCCTTTTGATACCAATGCATACATATGTAGTGTAGCTCCTTGCTTGCGAGTACTTTGGATGAGTACTCATGGTTGGTTTGCTCCCTCTTTTCCTCTTTTCTATACCCGATTGCCGCGACCAGACGTTGGAGCCCAGGAGCCAGACGCCACCGTCGACGACGACTACTACTACTCGCGAGGTGCCTACTACTACGTGCAGCTCACTGACGACGACCAGGAGTAGTTTAGGAGGATCCCAGGGAGGAGGCCTACGCCTCTTTCGATCTGTATCCCAGTTTGTGCTAGCCTTCTTAAGGCAAACTTGTTTAACTTATGTCTGTACTCAGATATTGTTGCTTCCGCTGACTCGTCTATGATCGAGTTCTTGTATTCGAGCCCTCGAGGCCCCTGGCTTGTAATATGATGCTTGTATGACTTATTTTTATCTGTAGAGTTGTGTTGTGATATCTTCCCATGAGCCCCTGATCTTGATCGTACATGTTTGCGTGTATGATTAGTGTACGGTCAAATTGGGGGCGTCACAAGTTGGTATTAGAGCCGACTGCCTGTTGGAATCCCCCTTCCACACTCCTTGGCCGAAGTTAAGTCTAGACATTGCAAAACTTTTACTAACATGGCTATGTGCCTTACGGGCCCACGTCGCCATTTGGGTGGCATTAGGATCTTTTATTCCTCGTCTATACTCTAGGACTCTGATCTCTCTTCTATTCAGGTTAAATGATTTTGCTAACTCCAACATTAGGATCTCGTGATCACTTTCACCCGGAGAGCCCCTTATTACTGATGGTCATCTGCTGCACGTGAAGACCCTGAAGATACTCTCTGATGTTAACCCGAGAACTTGTGTTCATCACGTTTGCAATTCCCCTTCTATCGTCAACCCTTATGGATAACTACTTGCAGTTGTTATTCTTACATTCATCCCCAGTTGGTCTTGTTATTACAAGATACCTCGAAATACTATTCGATCCTCCAAATACCCTTAGTAGCTTATTGCTCTGCAATAATTGTCTGCTTGCATTATGGATGCTTTCCCTATGTCTGACAATATTCGTTAGTATCCTTAGACACCGTCGTTTTGATCCTATTGATTCAACATGAGTGCGAATGCACACAATCATCAGTTGATCCTTCTAAATTATCTTTCTAGCTCAGACGTCATTTTTGAACATGAGCTTGTTCTCGACCAACCTATTTGCCGTCAATTGTACCCTTAGGTCTATAGATCTTATCCACCCTTGATCAGAGCGTCTGCTTCTGATCCTTCTATTTGGAAATCATAATTCCTTTGATATCTAAGCATCGAATCAATCAGGTGTTCTATAATCTGGTGCCCTTGCATCCTTTCTTCAACTGATTGTGTGCAAATGCTCACATCAGCTCCGCTATGGACCGTCAGATCCTTTATTGGATTATTATTCGACAATGTCCCCCTTAACCTTGTGAGTCTTTCCTCGGATACATAATGCTTTTGGTAAATTGTATCCTTTGTTTTCTCAACCATGCTCTGTTTTCGAGCTGGTGGTATTTACAATTGAAGCTTGTGATATATGTTTCCACGATACCCTGACGGGTTGGACCTATGCCTTTCTTAATCTATGTGAACCCGACAGTTTTCACGGGTCATACTTCTCTGGTAATTCACCAGGTAGGTTTTGACACTGAAATCATTTTTATCTAGAGCAGTGAATGAAATGTTATGCATTGAAGAAGTGGGAGTCGACCTTGAACTTTGTGTTCATGCCCATGGACACAATGTAGATCTTATCATTAAAGCTTCTCTTAAATTAATTTTCCCTTGGTATAAGTTCTTCTATCTGGGATCCGGCCTTTTGCAATCGTGGTTTCGACCATATGTTCTTCTTTGACCCCATTTCACGGGCAAGTTTAAGCACTTGTCTTCTGTGGATGAATACACCTATCCAACCTTTACCTTGGTCTGTCGTCGAGTATTACCCCCTTGGTATCTCGAGATTGTCACGGAACTGCATAACTTCTTATGAGTTCTTCGTCAAGTACTACATTCTCACCAATTACAAAATTTTCACGGGCTCTGAGTTACTAAACCCTCAAGGACACCGATAACTGAATCGAGTCCGCATCGTGATTAAACAACTCTTAGTAATTTTCTTTGCTTACGAGTTTGTACCCAATCACGTCCTTCCTACCCTATTTGGATATATCCTTACTGTGATGATTTTAACTGTGCTACCTGGACCTTATTCCCGGAGCACAACTTTCGACGATGAGCTAAGCTTACGTCGATCTTCCTCATCATACCATTTTGCCTTAAACAGCGAGCTTGGTTTCGAGTTTGTGTCATACCCTTGGGTTCAATAACCTTTCGCTTCATCATTCATTTGGCTGGATGTCATCGCCGACCGATTACATGTTCATGAAATCTCTCAACAATTATGTCGTGATCATCATCGGCATTCTGAGCTCTTCCGGGATGTCAATTGAGTTCATTATGAGAAATACCATCCTTGCCCTCGATGATCTGTGTTAACGTCGACCACTTTATTGACTTCCCTCCAACACAAACGTATTCGTGTTTTGTGCTATACCTTGAGATCCTTGCTATCCAGCAATTCTTCTTCTTTACCTTGGAGTATTACTATCTTATATGTCAAGAAAGTCGTGAGAATTGCTCCACCTCTTAAGAATTATTGGTATAGCGATACTTCTCGCCATCACCATTCTTTCTTGGTTCCCGTGTTGATTCCAGCCGGGATACCAACACGTGAATGGTGCTGCTTGGATTCTACACTTCTAGCAACCATATTGCTTTGAAGTTAATGGTCGACATTTCATTATTAGACCATTGGTTATAGAATCACCATTCTTACATCGGTCATGCTACCTAAGCCCATATTTCGGGTGCACCTTTCAACCAATGTTTAATTGGGTATGTTTTCCTCGAGCATACCTCATTATATCATTTGATCTGACAAATGTTATCTCCCTATTCACATAATTGTGGAAATCCATCTTTTGGAAATCTCGATGGATTGTCGCTATATTCATCAGCTGCCTCCTCACCCTGTCCTTGTTTTAATGATGAACCCTTGTTTTGGAACTCGCTTCCATAGTCCTTTTCTTGAGAATCTTACAATGACATTTCGTCAATTTGTGTTGCACCTTTTCCTTCCAGGGATCCCGTGTCTGAGTTATCTTGATACCAATCAGATCTAAATCTCGGTCGGATATGATGGTTGGAACTTATTTTCCAGAGTTATAACACTGATCCTCATATGACCCGGTAAGGTGATGTCATGCACACCTGACCGGAGGACCAAGTGTTATAGTTTCCTTTTTAACAAGGTTCACCATTTTTCCATGAGGAAATCGAATGCCTTGTTTAATAAGTTTATCCCGATGGATCCTTTGTGCATCCAAATTCTGAACCTTACTTGATGACCATGTGAATACTATCTCGAAGCATGTCTGTGGTACTCTGATCATCGATAAGAACATTTTAAGCACCATGCTAAATTTCCTTTATCAATTATTCAAACACCGTTGATTCGGTAATGTCATGAACTTCCTCTCTCGTTAACCAATTGGTTTTCTATGTTATATCCTGTCATGGATATCATGCTCTGCTTGTCCTCGTGAAGGATATACCCCTGAAAAATGTGTTTAAACACATTTTCCTCTCCATCGTTCTGTTTAATCTGATGATCACCTTTTTCTTTCCATTGTTATGTCTAACCTTTCTGGTGATCTATATGATCTAAGCAGCAATATCCTCCTGCTTATGTAAACACCTCGGTGTACAACTCTATCAGTAAAACCCTATTACTATTGTTGATGACATTCCGGTAACCACCGATGGACGAGAACTTTGCCTATTGGTCCGCCTCGTCCTAACGAGCAGGAAAGTGGTTCTCTTCGTCCCTCGCCCTTGGTACCGAGGTTGTTACCGACATAACTAAGAGGCTATCCTCTGACGTGTCTTGCTTACAGGATTGTGCAAGACGTCACCGGCCTTCCTACTTTTAACCCACATGGTGGGCCCATAACCCACAGTTCCACAGGATCGAAACCTGACTCTCCTGTACATCCCTGCTTCAAAGTTAGCCCTTATGCTTGGCTTCGTAGGTAATACGCGAGCCACCTTCCTACTTCTCTATTCTGGTATCATACGCAATGCTTACTCTCGCCGCTCTGAACCCCTTTCTCACTCTGGTTCAGCCTTTGAGCACCTATCTATCCACTTGGACCCTTTCACTGTACCTTCGCATCGTACTCTCGATGTATTTTATATGTTCAACTCGAGAGATAATCTTATGATCATTCATGGTTAACTCCAGATTGTTTCCCTCGTAAGCATGCTATCGTAGCCGAGCTGCCCCTTACCTATTCGTAAGTACGTTGGAGTTCCCGAAGAAAAGGATGATGACTCCCTCATGATGACCTGAAGCAGAGGAATGAAGGCATCGATGTAATGGATCGACCTCTCCGAGAAGAGCAACCAAGACCGAGAAGAATCGATAGAATTTCGTAGCCACATCTTTCCCTTACGCCCCTCTTAAATCTCGGGACGAGATTTCTTGTAGTGGAGGAGAATTGTGACGCCCGGATAATTAAGCTATAGTAATTCTCTGTTAACGATGCCACGTCACTTCGATTACTGTCGCTAATCTCGTGTTAGTTCGAAACCGATTCAAATTCGAATTCAAAATCAAGCAAACAATAAAAGTTTTCAAATATTAAAACTATAGTGTTCGGAGTGAACCAAATATTGCTTAGGTAATTATGATGGAGAAACCCCACTTTTATAAAATGTTTAAATACTCTAAAATGAATAAAACTTAGCGAGAACAATTATATAAATGCTTCTAAAATAATAGACAATTTCAAACTAAATTGTTTTAGGTGCCAAATTAATCATAAATTAATCGTGGAAGTGGCATATTTATTAATACTATTTTTGATACAACTTTTGTATTGTATAAATACTAATAAAACAGTAAAAGAAATAAAGAAAAAGAAAAGAAAGCGCAAAAACCAGAAAACTAACTAACAAAAAACATAAAAGAAACCCCCACCCCACAGGGCCAAGTGGCCTAACTGGGACACCAAGCCGGCCCACCCCGCCTACTGCATAACCCCCCCACCACCACCACATCTTAACCCTAGACCGAACCCCCACCCCTCGCACTCATTCCGCCCTTTCCTCCCCATCTGGATCGAGCAAGCGCCCCGACCCCATCACCCAACTCCTCCCACTCACCCCCACGATCCCCTCCCCCTCTCCTGATCTGGGCGGCGCCCGGCCCCTGCCGCTGCCGACCCTGATCGATCGCCATCCCGCGGTGCCTCCGTCATCACTCGCGATGCCACCTCGTCGGCGCCGCCCCTCCTGGTCTCCTTCCTCTCCCTCAACCTCGCCGTCGCCCGAAGCCGCCTCGCCGGAGCGCTTCCTCGCCAGATCTCCTCCCCTACGTCGCTCGTCCCCATCCTCCTCCTCGCCGAACGCCATCGAGCGACGCCACCCCTTCCCTGCATCGAATGTGAGCACCGCCCCGTGCTTTCTCTCCCCCCTGTGCTGAACGCGTCGCGCTCGCGCTCGTCGTGCTCGTCGCGCTCTTGTCCCGCCCGCGCTCATACGCCGCGCCTACACGCGCTGCGCTCGCAGCCACCCGTGCACCCATGCGCGCTCACCGCACCGAGGCCACGCCCCGTCCGGCCGATGCTGCTGCTACCTGCTGCTGCTACCTCCTACTCCTCCCGCCACCGCACCTGCTCGCGCTCGCCGCCTGCGCCCAGACCGTGCTCCGCCTCCGCCTGATGCTTGCCCCTGCGCCTCCCCCGCTCCGCCTGCTACCGCCAGGCGCCATCGCTCCCCCTGCTGCACGCTGCTGCTGCCAGCATCCGCCTCTCCGTCGGCCACCACGCCCACCACCACCTCCCCCTGGCCGGAGCCTCGCCACGCCCCGGCGGCCTCGTCCCGCCCTGCGGGCGAGTGCCCGCTCGGGTGCGCCCGCACCCGGCGCCTGCGCCCGTTTGGCCCCTAGGGCCATTGACACGTGGGGCCCACGGCCCAGAACGTTTAATTAAAAAAAGAAAAAGTTAAAATTAATTAAAAAATAATTAAAAAGTAATATTAATTAATTGATTAATTAAATAAAATAATTAATTAATTAATTAATTCTATTAACTAACTATTAAACCTAATTAACCTGCAAATTAATCTCACTAGACAGTTAGTTAGTTCGACAATGACAGTGGGACCCATGCGTCAGTTTGACCAAGTCAACTGACTGTTGACTGCTGACATCACCCTGATGTCATGCTGACATCATAATGGTATTTCCTAATTAAATTAATTCTGATAATTCTAAAAATAAAATAAAACTTTGAAAAATAATATAAAATAAACCGTAGTTCGGATGGAAAAACTTTGTACATGAAAGTTGCTAAGAACGACGAGACGAATCCGAATACTCAGTCTACTCGTCCGCCACACATCCCTAGCATAGAAAACTCGCAACTTTTCCCCTTCGATTCATCTGTCCGAAAACGCGAAAACACCGGGGATACTTTCCCGGATGTTTCCTCCCTTGGTCGGTATCACCTCCTACCGCGCTAGGGCATAACTAGCACCGCGTATTGCCTCGTTATGCTTTGTGATGCTTTGTTTGCTCCGTATTTACTGTTTCTCCCCACTCTTCTTCTCCGGTAGACCCCGAGACCGGCGTTGATGCCACCGAGTACGACTACGTCACTGACGACCCTTCTCCCTGTACAACAGAGCTTCCAGGCAAGCCCCCCCCTTTATCACCAGATATCGCCTACTCTTCCCTCTACTTCTTGCATTAGAGTAGTGTACCATGTTACTGCTTCCCATTAATCCTATCCTGATGCATAGCCTGTTCATTGCTACTACTGTTGTTACCTTTACCTGCTATCCTACTGCTTAGTATAGGATGCTAGTGTTCCACTAGTGGCCCTACACTCTTGTCCCTCTGCCATGCTATACTAATGGGCCGTGATCACTTCGAGAGGTGATCACGGGCATATACTATATACTTTACACTGTTACATTACCTGTGATACTGTTCGGAGATGGGGGCTGAAGGGGCAGGTGGCTCCATCCCGGTAGAGGTGGGCCTGGCCCTGGTCGGTGTTCGCGGATACTTAAGATGCTTAATGAGATCTTGGTATTTGATCTGAGTCTGGCTACTAGCCTATACGCACTAACCATCTATGCGGGGACAGTTATGGGCACTCGACGTCGTGGTATCAGCCGAAGCCTTTGTGACGTCAGCGACTGAGCGGCGCGCGCCGGGATGGACCGCCTAACGCAACTTCCTTTGTAATGGAGTTTGCTAGGTCTGCTCTCCGGCCACGTACGCAACATGCAGGTGTGCATTGGGCGATGGGCCCAGACACCTGCACCATAGGATTTAGACCGGCGTGCTGACCTCTCTGTTGTGCCTAGGTAGGCTTGCGACGTGTTGATCTTCCGAGGCCGGGCATGACATAGAAAAGTGTCTCCGGCCAAATGGGATCGAGCGTGTTGGGAAATGTGGTGCACCCCTGCAGGGAAGTTAATCTATTCGAAAAGCCGTGTCCCTCGGTAAAAGGACGACCCAGAGTTGTACCTTGACCTTATGACAACTAGAACCGGATACTTAATAAAACACACCCTTCCAAGTGCCAGATACAACCGGTGATCGCTCTCTCACAGGGCGACGAGGGGAGGATCATCAGTTAGGATTATGCTATGCGATGCTACTTGGTGAACTTACCATCTACTCTCTTCTCCTGCTGCAAGATGGAGGTTACCAGAAGCGTAGTCTTCGAAAGGACTAGCTATCCCCCTTTCTCTTATTCCGGCATTTTGCAGTTCAGCCCACATAAGATACCCTTATTCCTTTTGATACCAATGCATACATATGTAGTGTAGCTCCTTGCTTGCGAGTACTTTGGATGAGTACTCACGGTTGCTTTGCTCCCTCTTTTCCCCTTTTCTATACCCGATTGCTGCGACCAGACGTTGGAGCCCAGGAGCCAGACGCCACCATCGACGACGACTACTACTACTCGGGAGGTGCGTACTACTACGTGCAGCCCGCTGACGACGACCAGGAGTAGTTTAGGAGGATCCCAGGCAGGAGGCATGCGCCTCTTTCGATCTGTATCCCAGTTTGTGCTAGCCTTCTTAAGGAAAACTTGTTTAACTTATGTCTGCACTCAGATATTATTGCTTCCGCTGACTCGTCTATGATCGACTTCTTGTATTCGAGCCCTCGAGGCCCCTGGCTTGTAATATGATGCTTGTATGACTTATTTTTATCTGTAGAGTTGTGTTGTGATATCTTCCCGTGAGTCCCTGATCTTGATCGTACATGTTTGCGTGTATGATTAGTGTACGATCAAATTGGGGGCGTCACAATTGTGGTCCACCTTTTGTGATCTCTTGTTGCAGCATCAGCAACACACGTAAATAGTGGGGAGACTCCTGGAGGTGATGTGCAAGGTACTCGACCAAGTCATCGCCTGAAGACGAAGGAACTTGAGTGCAGTACAACCGCGGCGCAGGCGCTCCATGTCATCATTTGGGATGCGGACGATGACGAGCTCGAGGTGCTTCAGTCGTGGTAGAAAAAGAGCGGGTGCGTCATTAAGGGGGATGGCAGTTCATGAACTTCGTGAGGCGCATCGGGGGCGTGAAGAGGAGCACGGACGTTGGCGGCAAGCTCATATGCCCATCATTATAACTTAGCTTCTCGAGCTGATCTATGGCGCGGGATCGGAACCACTCGTCAAGCTTGGCTCGCTCATTGCCATTGGAATGGAACTTGCCCGTGGTTAGGCCTTTGATTGGGCCATGGTGACTGCCGAGGATCTGGGAGAACGCATCCAAGCTTTGGCGATAGCCATGGCAGAGCTTGTTGGCGTTAAGGAGGTCGACAAGGGTGCAGAGCCAGAGGGTGCACCACCACCGGGAAACGGCGGCTGTCCTCGCCAGATTTTTGATTGGGAGGAGGGATATGATGACTATCAACATATCATCGAGGAGGTTGTTGATGAAGTCTAGGCCTGCTAGAGTCACTTCTGGTTCTTTCTCGACCCGCCTTCGCTTGTTGGCAGCCTTGTTCTCCACCTTATCGGCGGGGACGGGAACCTCTGTCTCCATATTCACGCCATGCCTCGGTGCTTCAGCAACCCGGCGTCGCCACTCCCTCCGATGGGGCGCTTCGACGGCATGCTCGTACACTGACGACTTTGAGGACTCATGTCACACCCTAGCTAGTTCATGCATTAGAGTGTTGCATCATGTTTATTCTTTCATCAGAAACCTGAAATGGGGATGACAGAACCCCCAGCCCCCTCTGAAACCAATTAGGGTTTACTAAAAACTTTTTCAATGAACCTGAAATGCCCTTCTAAAATGCCCATCATTTTTTTCTTGGTTCACAACCTCTGCCAAAAGCGATGCACATTTTCCTAGGCCATCTTAGGGTTTTTGAATTAAATCATAAATATTTGAATTTGGGCATTTAAAATTATATAAAATATTTAAATGCTCAAATATCTCCAAACTAAAATGTTTCATGTTGGAAATAATCCAACTATGGACCAGGAGTAGTTTGGTGATTTTAGGAGTTGCCTAGGTATTTTTATTAATTCAACAAAGTTGCAGAAGTATTAAAAAACAGAAATCAGAAAACAGGAAAAAAATAGATAAACTTACCTGGCGCCCAGCACCCGGCCCACCTGCCGGCCCAGCCCAGCGCCGCTCCAGCGAGCTGCTTGCCGGCCAGGCAGGCAGGCAGGTGCCCGACGGCGACTGCAGCGCGCGCCACGCACCTGCTCGCCGCCTCGCCGCTCCCCTCGCCCGGTGACGTCGTGGATCGCTCCCCCTCTCTTCCCCGAACCCCCCAGACACCCCCTCTCCTCTCCAGCTCCTCCCCCTCGCGCCCCCAGCCATGGCCGACGCTACCGCCGCCGTGCCTACGTCGTAGCCGCGCTCCCCGCCGCCCGTGCGTCCTCTCGTCGTGTCCAGGAGCTCCGCCGCTGTCCACTTCATAGAGCAAGCCGA
>NC_041390.1:179709222-179813437 GCF_002162155.2 Triticum dicoccoides
CCATGGCCGACGCTACCGCCGCCGTGCCTACGTCGTAGCCGCGCTCCCCGCCGCCCGTGCGTCCTCTCGTCGTGTCCAGGAGCTCCGCCGCTGTCCACTTCATCGAGCAAGCCGAGCCCCGAGCGCTCGCAACGCCCGAGTCCACCGCAACGACCTCGCCCGAACCGCCATCGCCGGAGATCCCCTTCAACACCGTCGCCGCCTCAGCTCGTCCCTGACCCCGCCGGTGGCCTCTACGGGTGCGCTGTGAGCCTAGCTACCCCTCCTACCTCCCTCTCTCGTTCCCGAGCCGTGTAGCGACCTCCCAGAGCTCAACCGCACCCTCCACCGTGGAGCTCGTCGCCGACGTGCTCCCGGTCACCCTCCGGCCACTCCACGGTGTCCATCATGCTCACCGCGTCACGTAGCACCTAACTAGCTACTCCCCGCACCTCACCGACCCCCCTAGCGACAAGTTCGACTTCGGCCGAACTCCGGTGGCCGCCAAAGTCGTCGCCGACGCCAACTCCGGCCACCCCGACCCCAACGGACTCCACCAAGAGCTGCGGTTCGTCCTCAGCTCCTCTCCGGTGGCCTCCGCGGCTCGTTTGGTTGCCGGAACGGCAAAAACCACTTCCGCCGCCGCGTCAGGCTCGCCGGCGGCTAAACGCCGGTGCAGCCGACCCGGGTTTGACCATGGGTGGGCCCTGGTTGACTCTCCTGAGTCAATGACAGGTGGGGCCCAGCCCTGTTAACTAATTAGGATTAGTTTAAATTAATTTTAGTTTAATTAATCACACTGACACACGGGACCCACTGTCAGGTTTGACCCGGACGTGGCCCGTTGACCTGCTGACGTCAGGCTGACGCAGAAATTGATTTTCTGGATTTAATCTAATATAGGAAATTCCAGAATATAGTTTAAACTTCAAAAATTCATAACTTTTAATCTGTAACTCCAAATTAGACAAATTATATATGAAAAATGATCAGAAAAATTCAATCTATCCATCTGTACTATTTTCATGCATGATTAAACAAGTTAACTTGATGTTTAATGCAGAACAAGGAAAAAACACTTTAAAGGGCCATGTATGAGTTTGAAATTTGAATCTTTGATTCAAATTGGTCCAAACCCCTCTAGTCTTAGTTGCATTAGCCCAACACACTCATATTGCCGTGTTTCATGCATGCATCATATTGTCGCACATTGTTTGGTGATGGTTGTGTATCGGTGTTCTTTGCGGCAGGTTCTGCCTCCGAGGAGTACCGTGATTACCCTAACGAAGAACCGTATCAGTGCATCGAACCATCAGGCAAGCAACCAACCATTTGATCATATCGATACAATCCCATGTTCTCGCTCCTGCTCTCTTTTACTGCATTAGGACAACGCGTTTCAAACTGCTGTGTGCTACGGTAGTTGAACCCACTTCCTCTGCATGACATGTCATTGCCACAGTAACTAGATGAAACCCACTAGCATGTGTAGGAGTTGATTGAGCCATATGTATGTGTTGTTCCTACCTTGCTATGCCTGCTATGCTTAGAGTCGTGTCAGGTCTAGTTCATCTGGGTGATGGGCTAGAGTGAAATGATTATGTCGGTAATGAGAGTGGTGTGGTGAACACGATTTGGTAAAGGTATCGATGAAAGGCCATGTAGGAGTACATGGTGGGTTGTTTCATTGAAGCCGACCTTAAGCACTGAGATCTGTATGTGTGATTTAAGATACAGCTACTACCATGCATTGGGCCCTGAAATATGACCCCGCTCGACTTCTTATTCACCCTAGTCCTCTGTCCAGGAGTTGCAAGTAGTTTCTGGTGTTTGTAGCCTACTGGAGGCCGTGGACAGCGCTGACCGTAGGGGTGGGCTGTGATGCGGTAGGTACGTGGCCGGGTAAACCGGGCACCCGTTTGGTGTCACGGAACCCTGTTCACATCGTTTGGGGCTGTGAGCGAAACTCCGGCCGGATCTCCTCATGGATGGAACCCGAATAGGCGATAAACCTGGACTAGAGACTTAGGTGTTTAGGTAGGTCGTGGTCTACACGCACGTCGGCTTTCGCTTGAAGTCTGCCGAGCACATGTCGTGTGCAGACGCTAAGTGGTGGAAACATGTATGAAGAAGTACACCCCTGCAGGGTTAACATGATCTATTCGAATAGCCGCGTCCACGGTAAAGGACTACTTGGTTGCCTATACAGTTCATAGACAAGTAAATGGAAACTACTAAAATCCTCAAGATAAGCGTGAGTGCCGAGGATGGCTCTTCCGTAGGAAGACGGAGGTGGATCCTCGGTAGTGTATTGAAGTGTGAGTAGTGGACTCGTGTGCGCAAAACCATTTCAAGTTGGAGTCTCGTAGGATAGCCTAGCCAAGGGTCAAAGCTGGCTTGCTGCAATAACCCCACCAACCCTTCTTGATAATGTGCATGTATGTAGGATCTGATGTAAGTCTTGCTGAGTACCTTTGTACTCATGTTGCTATAATTTACATTTTTACAGAAGACGCTGCAACCCCTTCTGATGGGTTCTTCGTAGACGTTGACATCAACGAGTAGGCTAAGGACCAGGTGGTGATCCTGAGCTTGTGAAGGACCACATAGTATAGGTAGGCTTTCCAAGCCTCTTTTATTTTACTAGTTGTCTGTACTCGGACAAGTTACTTCCGCTGCTGGGTTGTATGACTGTATGACTTGAATGCTGGGTCGTGTGACCCGTACCTATGTGTATGTTATGTATGGCTCCCTAAGCCTTAAATAAAGTACTTGTGTCGTAGAGTCATGTTGTGATGCCTTGTTGTATTTGCACATATCGAGCATATTGTGTGTATGATTGAAATGCTTGGTATGTGTGGGGTTTGACTACCTAGTTGTTTATCTCTAGTAGCCTCTCTTAACGGGAAATGTATCCTAGTGTTACCACTGAGCCATGGTAGCTTGCTACTGCTCTGGAACACTTAGGCTGGCCGGCATGTGTCCTTCTTCGTTCCTGTGTCTGTCCCTTCGGGGAAATGTCACGCATTGAGTACCGGAGTCCTGTTAGCCCGCTACAGCCCGGTTTACCGGAGTCCTGCTAGCCCAGTGCTTCAGCCCGGACCCACTTGCTGATGACCAACACGTTCGTTGCTGGGTCATGGATGCATGTCCCTGTAAGTCTGTGCCACTTTGGGTTTACGACTAGCCATGTCAGCCCGGGCTCCTTATCATATGGGTGCTAGCGACACTATCATATACGTGTGCCAAAAGGCGCAAACGGTCCCGGGCAAAGGTAAGGCGACACCCGTGGGAATACCGTGCGTGAGGCCGCAAAGTAATATGAGGTGTTACATGCTAGACTTATGTGGCATCGAGTCGGGGTCCTAACAGCGTTGGCATCAGAGCCGGACTGCCTGTAGGTTCTCCAAGCCAAACTGGTCGATGTCGAGTCTAGAAATTATTTAGTTATATGTAGGGGAATTGTTTGTGGGTTGGAACGTAAGGCTCTTTTTACTCCTTTATCTTATGACATTCTGATCTGAGTCAGTCTATTCTTCCACCGGGGGTTAAGGAATTAGGATCTATTCTCTCTATCAGGATCACGTGTTACTAATCAGTAGTACCTTATAGGTTTGATGGATACAAGCCTAGTTCAGTTCTACTACCACATTATGTTGTTAGGATGGACTCAGAACTTTGATATGATGATGTTGAGTGTGTATGAAATCCTTTGTCAAATGTCTCAAAACCCTTCTTGAGCATTTGCAGCTGTTATGCTGCCAAAATTTTGCTAGAAATTCTAATGCCTTTGCATTATGGTTGTGCTTTCAGATGGCCACTCGCGACCTCAATCAAGTGGTTCGCCTGACTCGATGCCTAGATGTACCCGGCCATACCGCCATGTTGGTCAGGGTAATGACTGAGGCTGGATACCGTTGGTATCCCGAGTAAACGGTCGAAGAACAATTTCGAGACTTTAATCAAAGCCAGTATCTATGCACTGTCAGGATATTTCCATCTTATCCTGGATCCACCGAGCCCCTTCACTGCTCCTATGGACTCGGGGTTACTATTGAGATGGCTGTGCAGGACGCCGCCTACTCTATGATGACCATCATGCGAGTCAGGTCTGGTCTATTTCGGGACTTTGATTTCCGATATATGCCAGGATCACTTCTGGGAGCACAAGGGTATCTCCAGGCTATTTATGCTGACCCCACTCATGAGGATTCACGGACTCGCACCACTGCTGAGATGCTCGAGGATAAGGACCGTGAAAACCGAGCCTTGAGGCTAGAGCTCTTCAATACCTGTGCTGACCATTGGGCCACATTGACTCGGTTTGCACCGGCGGTGCAAGCTGGATATTCGGATATGCGCGATCTCTATCCTGTGAGATCTGCTTTGCCAGACGTGATGGGTTGGCGTGATGTAGGAGGCATCACCCCACCTCGCGGTCCCCGCAGGCCACCGTCTGTTGGTCCAAGACCTCATCCTAGTCCCTATGGTCCACAAGCTCCGCGAGATCGTCTGTTCCCGGATGATCATGTTGAGCTTCCAGGCTATGGAGGTGACTTCTACGAGGACTACTACGGATCGGTCTGAGTTAGTGGTAGTATAACTAGTTCGTGCTAGCTGTGTCGTCTATCGTCCTGCGTGACTCGTGGGATATGACCTAGTTTGTACCACCTTCCGGGGGTGTAGAAAAATAATGTATAGGAGCTTGGGATGCCTCCGATGAGATGTAATCCTCTTTTCACCGTAATAGTACCCTGTTTGATCTTGTACTAAAACCTTGTATGGTGTGTATGACGATGGAATAAAGAAGCAGTTTATGTATCTACCATGTCATACGGATGATCATATTGCATTCCGAGTTACTCCTTACATTCTGTATCCTGTGTCGGAATCTTATCATTCTGACTAAATCATTGTCTTGTTTACCTAGGATGGTCAACACGCGCAATAACCCTGCTCCTCAAGAGCAGGCCGAAGGCAGTGAAGTCAGGAATGCAAATCTGCCTCATCCTCCTTCCCTAGCCGAGGTTATGATGGAAGCCGAAAGAAACAAGCGGGAGACCAACCGTTTGTTGGAGCGTATTGAACAGAACACAGCACACCGTCAGAGGACTAACGTGGTGTCACTCAGTGATTTCATCAAGTTACATCCACCCACGTTCCACCACTCCGTCGAGCCTCTCGACGCTGATGACTGGCTTCGCAGTATTTCTCACAAACTGCGTTCCGTGCTGGTAGCTGAGGCTGACAAGGTCACCTTTGCTGCATATCATCTTGAAGGCCCCGCCAGTCTATGGTGGGAGAATTATGGAGCTATGCGGCCAGCGGGCCATGTCACTACTTGGGCTGAATTCAGCGAGGCTTTCCGTGAACATCACATTCCGGAGGGTCTCATGGACCGTAAACGTGAGGAATTTTGCAATTTCACTCAGGGCCGACTCTCTGTGGATGCTTACAGCAGGGAGTTCGGTAACCTCGCACGATATGCCACTGAGGAAGTTTCTACTGATGCCAAGAAGCAAGCAAGGTTCCGTAAGGGGCTTAGTCCTGAGCTTCCCCGCGACCTCCGTCTGCATGAGTGCACATCTTTTCAGAAGCTTGTTAACAAAGCCATCAGTGCTGAGACTGGTCAGTCTGATTATGACGCAACACGCAAGCATGGCCGTGACGTGGGTTCCTCATCCGGTGCTGGTCCTCAGAAGCATCGCGTGTGGGTGCCCAACACTGCCCTGCCACCCAGGTTCACACCGAGGCCATCCTTCCAGGCGCCTCGCCCCGTTCAACAGTCTGCACCAGCCAAGCCCTATGGTGGTCCAACCAACAGTGCTCCTCCACGTACCAGCTCCGTGACTTGCTTCAAGTGTGGGGAATCTGGCCACTATATGCGTGAGTGTCCCCAAACCAACCCCAACCAATCTGCTAAAGCTGTTGGCCATGGCAAGCCGACAGGTAAAGTGTTCCACGCTAAGCCGGCCACCGCTACACGTGGCCATGTCAACTGTATCTCTGCTGAAGAAGCTCAAGAGGATCCCAACGTCGTTCTCGGTACGCTCCTTGTTAATTGCCACCCGGCATCTGTTCTTTTCGATACAGGAGCATCTCATTCATTTATATCCGAGAACTATGCTCGTTTGCATAACACCGCATTCTGTGACATGCCATCCACTATGGAAATTTCTACTCCCGGTTCTAGATGGCAAACCTCCAGGGTAAGTTATGGAAATGAAATCCAAGTCGACAGACTTGTTTTCCTTCAATCTTTGATAGCTCTCAAATCTTCAGATATTAATATCATCTTGGGTATGGACTGGATGTCAGCTCATCATGCCAAAATTGATTGCTTCTCTAGGACTGTTCAACTCACCCATCCTTCGGGGAAGATAGTCAATGTCTTGACCCGATTAGCCAAGCGACAGTTATATTCTCTTAACGCCAGCCCTTTGCCAGACCTTGAGGACGTTCCGGTAGTCCGTGACTTCCCGGATGTCTTCCCAGAGGAATTGCCAGGTGTTCCACCTGACAGGGATGTTGAGTTCGTAATAGACCTTATTCCAGGAACCGTCCCGATTGCTAGAAGACCTTATAAGATGGCACCACTAGAACTAGCCGAGCTTAAGAAACAACTCGATGAGTCCTTGAAAAAGGGTTTCATCCGACCTAGTTCATCTCCGTGGGCTTGCCCCGTCCTCTTCGTCCAGAAGAAGGATGGTACGGACCGGATGGTTGTAGATTATCGACCTGTCAATTTGGTCACAATCAAGAACAAATATCCGCTCCCCAGGATCAACGACCTGTATGATCAGCTCGCTGGATCCTCAATCTTCTCCAAAATGGATTTGAGGTTGGGCTACCATCGAATCAAAATCAGGAACGGGGACATTCCTAAAACGGCCTTTGTTACTCGTTATGGCCAATACGAGTACACCGTCATGTCCTTCGGTTTAACCAAAGCTCCAGCCACCTTTTCTCGGTTAATGAACTCAATCTTCATGGAGTATTTGGATAAATTCGTCGTTGTATACATCGATGATATACTCATCTACTCCAAGAACGAGGAAGAACATGCCGAACATCTAAGGCTAGTGTTGAAGAAACTTCGAGAGCATCGCCTTTATGCCAAGTTTTCCAAATGTGAATTTTGGTTGTCAGAAGTGACCTATCTGGGTCATGTAATATCTGGTAAAGGTATTGCTGTTAACCCTGAGCGAGTTCAAGCCGTCCTTAGTTGGACTCCACCTGAATCGGTCAAGCAAGTTCGGAGTTTTCTGGGCTTAGCGAGCTATTGCCGTCGCTTTGTCGAAAATTTCTCCAAAGTTGCTAAACCTCTAACCGAACTCCTCAAGAAAGATAAAAAGTTCGAGTGGACTCCACAATGTGAGCACAGCTTTCAGGAACTGAAAAGACGCCTGACTTCTGCTCCCGTACTGGTACCGCCAGACTTCTCTAAGGACTTTGTTATCTACTGCGACGCCTCGCGACAAGGACTAGGTTGCATTCTCATGCAAGATCGACACGTAATTGCTTACGCTTCACGGCAATTGCACCCACATGAGGAGAATTATCCTACTCATGATCTAGAGCTTGCAGCCGTAGTCTATGCACTTAAGACCTGGCGACATTACCTCCTCGGTAATCGTTGCGAAATATTCACTGATCACCAAAGTCTGAAGTATATCTTCACCCAACCGGATTTGAATCTCAGGCAAAGACGTTGGGTTGAGTTGATCACAGATTTCGACTTAGGAATAACTTACACCCCAGGGAAAGCCAACGTCATGGCTGATGCGCTAAGTCGTAAATCTTATTGTAACAACCTGATGTTACAACAAAGTAAACCGCTTCTCCATGAGGAATTTCGGAAGCTTAACCTTCACATTGTTCCTCAAGGATTTCTTTCCACCTTGGTGGCGAAACCTACTCTTACGGATTAAATCATCGCTGCCCAAAAGCGAGATAAGGGAATATCTAAAATCAAGGAGAACATTGCTAGCGGAGGTGCTAGTTGTTTCTCCACAAATGATCATGGTGTTGTGTACTTTGAGAACCGTTTAGTGGTTCCCAAGAACCAGCATCTACGATAGTTGATCCTTAAGGAGACTCATGAATCTCCTCTCACCATTCATCCCGGTAGTACCAAGATGTATCAGGACCTACGCCAGAGGTTCTGGTGGACTAGGATGAAGAGAGAAATTGCTCAGTATATTGCTAATTGCGACGTCTGCCGTCGTGTAAAAGCAGAGCATCAACGGCCTGCTGGCACCCTTCAACCCTTAGCTATTCCTGAATGGAAATGGGATAAAATTGGTATGGATTTCATTACCGGTTTTCCCAGGACCAAGAGAGGGAATAATGCTATCTTCGTCGTTGTCGATCGTCTTTCCAAAGTGGCCCATTTCTTACCTGTTCGTGAGAGTATAACCGCTAGCCAGTTGGCAGACTTATACATCTCCCGAATCGTGTCTCTCCATGGTGTTCCTTTGGAAATTAACTCGGATCGAGGAAGTCTTTTCACCTCTCGATTTTGGGAAAGTTTCCAAAATGCTATGGGAACCCGCCTTTCTTTTAGCACCGCTTTTCACCCTCAATCTAGTGGTCAGGTAGAACGCGCCAACCAGATCCTAGAAGACATGCTTCGAGCCTCTGTTATCTCATTCGGAATGGAGTGGGAGAAATGCCTTCCATTTGCCGAATTTGCTTACAACAACAGCTATCAATCTAGCCTGGGTAAAGCCCCTTTTGAAGTTCTCTATGGACGACGGTGTCGAACACCCCTTAACTGGTCAGAAATCGGGGAAAGACAATTCTTTGGCCCGGATATGATTCAGGAAGCAGAAGAGCAAGTTCGCATCGTTGGTGAAAAGTTGAAAACAGCCCAATCTCGTCAAAAGAGTCAGTATGACCGAAAACATAAGGCTATGACTTTCGAGGTTTACGAGAAGGCTTACCTTCGGGTTACCCCTCTGAAGGGAACCCATCGTTTCGGTATCAAAGGCAAATTGGCTCCTCATTACATTGGACCTTTTCGCATTCTCGCTAAACGAGGAGAAGTTGCCTACCAGTTGGAACTACCTCCGCACCTCTCCAGAGTCCACGATGTCTTCCACGTTTCTCAAGTCAGGCGTTGCTTCTCGGATCCTATCCGTGGAGTGGACCACGGCACGCTTGATCTCCCAGATAATCTCACGTATCGAGAGTACCCCATTCGTATCCTCGATCAGGCTGAGCGTACCACTCGACGTCATAATATCAAGTTTCTCAAAGTTCAATGGTCGCACCATTCTGAGGATGAAGCAACTTGGGAAAGGGAGGATCGTCTTCGACTCGAATATCCCGCCCTCTTTCCGGAGGAACCCAAATCTCGGGACGAGATTCTTTTGAGTGGGGGTGAGTTGTCACACCCTAGCTAGTTCATGCATTAGAGTGTTGCATCATGTTTATTCTTTCATCAGAAACCTGAAATGGGGATGACAGAACCCCCAGCCCCCTCTGAAACCAATTAGGGTTTACTAAAAACGTTTTCAATGAACCTGAAATGCCCTTCTAAAATGCCCATCATTTTTGTCTTGGTTCAGAACCTCTGCCAAAAGTGATGCACATTTTCCTAGGCCATCTTAGGGTTTTTGAATTAAATTATAAATATTTGAATTTGGGCATTTAAAATTATATAAAATATTTAAATGCTCAAATATCACCAAACTAAAATGTTTCATGTTGGAAATAATCCAACTATGGACCAGGAGTAGTTTGGTGATTTTAGGAGTTGCCTAGGTATTTTTATTAATTCAACAAAGTTGCAGAAGTATTAAAAAACAGAAATCAGAAAACAGGAAAAAAATAGAAAAACTTACCTGGCGCCCAGCACCCGGCCCACCTACCGGCCCAGCCCAGCACCGCTCCAGCGAGCTGCTTGTCAGCCAGGCAGGCAGGCAGGTGCCCGACGGCGACCGCAGCGCGCGCCACGCACCTGCTCGCTGCCTCGCTGCTCCCCTCGCCCGGTGACGTCGTGGATCGCTCCCCCTCTCTTCCCCGAACCCCCCAGACACCCCCTCTCCTCTCCAGCTCCTCCCCCTCGCGCCCCCAGCCATGGCCGACGCTACCGCCGCCGTGCCTACGTCGTAGCCGCGCTCCCCGCCGCCCGTGCGTCCTCTCGTCGTGTCCAGGAGCTTCGCCGCTGTCCACTTCATCGAGCAAGCCGAGCCCCGAGCGCTCGCAACGCCCGAGTCCACCGCAACGACCTCGCCCGAACCGCCGTTGCCGGAGATCCCCTTCAACACCGTCGCCGCCTCAGCTCGTCCCCGACCCCGCCGGTGGCCTCTACGGGTGCGCTGTGAGCCTAGCTACCCCTCCTACCTCCCTCTCTCGTTCCCGAGCCGTGTATCGACCTCCCGGAGCTCAACCGCACCCACCACCATGGAGCTCGTCGCCGACGTGCTCCCGGTCACCCTCCGACCACTCCACAGTGTCCAGCATGCTCACCGCGTCACGTAGCACCTAACTAGCTACTCCCCGCACCTCACCGACCCCCTAGCGACAAGTTCGACTTCGGCCGAACTCCGGTGGCCGCCAAAGTCGTCGCCGGCGCCATCTCCGGCCACGCCGACCCCAACGGACTCCACCAAGAGCTGCGGTTCGTCCTCAGCTCCTCTCCGGTGGCCTCCGCGGCTCGTTTGGTTGCCGGAACGGCAAAAACCACTTCCGCCGCCGCGTCGGGCTCGCCGGCGGCTAAACGCCGGTGCAGCCGACCCGGGTTTGACCACGGGTGGGCCCTGGTTGACTCTCCTGAGTCAATGACAGGTGGGGCCCAGCCCTGTTAACTAATTAGGATTAGTTTAAATTAAATTTAGTTTAATTAATCACACTGACACACGGGACCCACTGTCAGGTTTGACCCGGACGTGTCCCGTTGACCTGCTGACGTCACACTGACGTCAGGCTGACGCAGAAATTGATTTTCTGGATTTAATCTAATATAGGAAATTCCAAAATATAGTTTAAACTTCAAAAATTCATAACTTTTAATCTGTAACTCCAAATCAGACAAATTATATATGAAAAATGATCAGAAAAATTCAATCTATCCATCTGTACTATTTTCATGCATGATTAAACAAGTTAACTTGATGTTTAATGCAGAACAAGGAAAAAACACTTTAAAGGGCCATGTATGAGTTTGAAATTTGAATCTTTGATTCAAATTGGTCCAAACCCCTCTAGTCTTAGTTGCATTAGCCCAACACACTCATATTGCCGTGTTTCATGCATGCATCATATTGTCGCACATTGTTTGGTGATGGTTGTGTATCGGTGTTCTTTGCGGCAGGTTCTGCCTCCGAGGAGTACCGTGATTACCCTAATGAAGAACCGTATCAGTGCATCGAACCATCAGGCAAGCAACCAACCATTTGATCATATCGATACAATCCCATGTTCTTGCTCCTGCTCTCTTTTACTGCATTAGGACAACACGTTTCAAACTGCTGTGTGCTACGGTAGTTGAACCCACTTCCTCTGCATGACCTGTCATTGCCACAGTAACTAGATGAAACCCACTAGCATGTGTAGGAGTTGATTGAGCCATAAGTATGTGTTGTTCCTACCTTGCTATGCCTGCTATGCTTAGAGTCGTGTCAGGTCTAGTTCATCTGGGTGATGGGCTAGAGTGAAATGATTATGTCGGTAATGAGAGTGGTGTGGTGAACACGATTTGGTAAAGGTATCGATGAAAGGCCATGTAGGAGTACATGGTGGGTTGTTTCATTGAAGCCGACCTTAAGCACTGAGATCTGTATGTGTGATTTAAGATACAGCTACTACCATGCATTGGGCCCTGAAATATGACCCCGCTCGACTTCTTATTCACCCTAGTCCTCTGTCCAGGAGTTGCAAGTAGTTTCTGGTGTTTGTAGCCTACTGGAGGCCGTGGGCTGTGATGCGGTAGGTACGTGGCCGGGTAAACCGGGCACCCGTTTGGTGTCACGGAACCCTGTTCACATCGTTTGGGGCTGTGAGCGAAACTCCGGCCGAATCTCCTCATGGATGGAACCCGAATAGGCGATAAACCTGGACTAGAGACTTAGGTGTTTAGGTAGGTCGTGGTCTACACCCACGTCGGCTTTCGCTTGAAGTCTGCCGAGCACATGTCGTGTGCAGACGCTGAGTGGTGGAAACATGTATGAAGAAGTACACCCCTGCAGGGTTAACATGATCTATTCGAATAGCCGCGTCCACGGTAAAGGACTACTTGGTTGCCTATACAGTTCATAGACAAGTAAATGGAAACTACTAAAAGCCTCAAGATAAGCGTGAGTGCCGAGGATGGCTCTTCCGTAGGAAGACGGAGGTGGATCCTCGGTAGTGTATTGAAGTGGTGAGTAGTGGACTCGTGTGCGCAAAACCATTTCAAGTTGGAGTCTCGTAGGATAGCCTAGCCAAGGGTCAAACCTGGCTTGCTGCAATAACCCCACCAACCCTTCTTGATAATGTGCATGTATGTAGGATCTGATGTAAGTCTTGCTGAGTACCTTTGTACTCATGTTGCTATAATTTACATTTTTACAGAAGACGCTGCAACCCCTTCTGATGGGTTCTTTGTAGACGTTGACATCAACGAGTAGGCTAAGGACCAGGTGGTGATCCTGAGCTTGTGAAGGACCACGTAGTATAGCTAGGCTTTCCAAGCCTCTTTTATTTTACTAGTTGTCTGTACTCGGACAAGTTACTTCCGCTGCTGGGTTGTATGACTGTATGACTTGAATGCTGGGTCGTGTGACCCGTACCTATGTGTATGTTATGTATGGCTCCCTGAGCCTTAAATAAAGTACTTGTGTCGTAGAGTCATGTTGTGATGCCTTGTTGTATTTGCACATATCGAGCATATTGTGTGTATGATTGAAATGCTTGGTATGTGTGGGGTCTGACTACCTAGTTGTTTATCTCTAGTAGCCTCTCTTACCGGGAAATGTCTCCTAGTGTTACCACTGAGCCATGGTAGCTTGCTACTGCTCTGGAACACTTAGGCTGGCCGGCATGTGTCCTTCTTCGTTCCTGTATCTGTCCCTTCGGGGAAATGTCACGCATTGAGTACCGGAGTCCTGTTAGCCCGCTACAGCCCGGTTTACCAGAGTCCTGCTAGCCCAGTGCTTCAGCCCGGACCCACTTGCTGATGACCGACACGTTCGTTGCTGGGTCATGGATGCCTGTCCCTGTAAGTCTGTGCCACTTTGGGTTTACGGCTAGCCATGTCAGCCCGGGCTCCTTATCATATGGGTGCTAGCGACACTATCATATACGTGTGCCAAAAGGGGCAAACGGTCCCGGGCAAAGGTAAGGCGACACTCGTGGGAATACCGTGCGTGAGGCCGCAAAGTAATATGAGGTGTTACATGCTAGACTTATGTGGCATCGAGTCGGGGTCCTGACAACTCAGAGCGGCGTCGAGGATGCGGGCGGAGAGAGAGGAGTTGTGTGTGTGCCGTGGCCTGGGGGTGCAGCCGCTCAGCGGCGCTATTAATATAGGCTAGTGGGAGCGAGGCGGGCGGCGGTCCAAGGCTGTCTCACTTCCCGGTGCGAACGACTGCTTAATCTATAGTACGAATGAAATCTATGATTAATTACTGAATTTTAGTTGCAAAAAATAGATGGTGATATTGATTTTTAGCTGCATATTTTGACAAACCACAGTGTCTCTTGGCTTAGCGCCGAAGTCTGGCTTTAATTTGCATACCGTAATCTGAACCGTTTGCGTTGAAGAGATGCACCGATCCTGCATTGAATAGCTTGTACGCTTCCCGGTGAGCCTGTGCACCAGACTACGCTCGCACGCCTTTCGTTCAGTCAAGCAGCTGTCCACACGGCACCTCCTATAGCCATTAAAACCAAGACACATTGTGTCACGTGAATAGTCCACCGAACGCACACGGTTTGAATTATACAAACATTTGAGATATTAAAGTGGCAGCTATTTTTTTTCAAAATGCCTTTGTTGGTTGTCATTATTTGAGTGCGCCTTCTCTCAAAATGGACACAAAAAATACCACAGCATGTCAGGTGCCCTTCCATGATAGCATGCCAAGTTTCATGAATTTCAGACGAGTTTTGGATTTACTAGAATTTAAAAACCAGGCATCTCAATGTTTTGCCGGCAATCAACGGTGCCCTGGCGTTTGAAATCCATTCCCATTTCTTGCATGGGACCTAAGCATGCACCCAAGGACATGATTTGATTTTTCAACCAATTCATATGCACTGGAGCATGCGCATGTAGTTAAAATTCAAATTTTGCACATAAATGCATTGAAAACTCAGTTAATGCATAAAAATGTCCAAACGAACCCTGAAAAATGACAAAAATTCACACAACACTCCTGTTGTTATATGTTGACATGAGAAAAAAACTTAAAGCAATAAGAGGCAATGGATATCGTTTCGTCCCCAAAGGTGGGACGTTCCCTACCGAAAACCATCATGCTTGTTGTGAGAAGCTCCGGTTTGTGAGAAGCATATACCCAAACCTGCACCAAATGGGACAATTTTTTTACCACGGCATGTTGATGCCACTCCATGATAGCATCCCAAGTTTCATGAATTTCAGACGAGTTTTGGATTTACAAGAATTTAAAAACCAGGTATTCAATGTTTGTAGTCGAGTGATGGTGGCAGGGGGTTTGACATTCATTCCCACTTCTTGCATGGGACCTAAGCATGCACCAAAGGACACATATTTGATTTTTCAACTAATTTGTATGCACTGGAGCATGCGCATGCAGTTCAAATTTGAATTATGCACATAAATGCATTGAAAACTCAGTTAATGCATAAAAAAGTCCAAGTGAACCCTGAAAAATCACAAAAATTCACACAACACTCCTGTTGTTCTATGTTGACACGAGAAAAAAACATGAAAGCAATAAGAGGCAATGGATATCGTTTCGTCCTCAAAGGTGGGACATTCCCTACCGAAAACCATCATGCTTGTTTTGAGAAGCTCCGGTTTGTGAGAAGCATATACACAAACCTGCCCCAAATGGGACAAAATTTGTACCACGAATCTTGATGCGGCTCCATGATAGCATGCCAAGTTTAATGAATTCAGACGAGTTTTGGATTTACTAGAATTTAAAAACTAGGCATCTCAATGTTTTGCCAGCAATCAACGGTGCCCTTGTGTTTGAAATTCATTCCCATTTCTTACATCGGACCTAAGGATGCACCCAAGGACACGGATTGGATTTTTCGACCAATTTATATGCACTGGAGCATGCGCATGTAGTTTAAATTTGAATTATGCACATAAATGCATTGAAAACTCAGTTAATGCATAAAAATGTCCAAATGAACCCCGAAAAATCACAAAAATCCACACAACACTCTTGTTCTTCTATGTTGACACGACAAAAAAACTTGAAAGCAATAAGAGGCAATGGATATCATTTCGTCGCCAGAGGTGGGACGTTCCTTAACGAAAACCATCATGCTTGTTGTGAGAAGCTCCGGTTTGTGAGAAGCATATACCCAAACCTGCTCCAAATGGGACAAAATTTGTACCACGACATCTTGATGCGGCTCCATGATAGCATGCCAAGTTTCATGAATTTCAGACGAGTTTTGGATTTACTAGAATTTAAAAACCAGGCATCTCAATGTTTTGCCAGCAATCAACGGTGCCCTTGTGTTTGAAATTCATTCCCATTTCTTACATCGGACCTAAGGATGCACCCAAGGACACAGATTTGATTTTTCAACCAATTTATATGCATTGGAGCATGCACATGTAGTTTAAATTTGAATTATGCACATAAATGCATTGAAAACTCAGTTAATGCATAAAAATGTCCAAACGAACCCCAAAAAATCACAAAAATTCACACAACACTCCTGTTGTTCTATGTTGACATGAGAAAAAAACTTGAAAGCAATAAGAGGCAATGGATATCGTTTCGTCCCCAGAGCTGGGACGTTCCCTAACGAAAACCATCATGCTTGTTGTGAGAAGCTCCGGTTTGTGAGAAGCATATACCCAAACATGCCCCAAATGGGACAAAATTTGTACCAAGGCATGTTGAGGCCGCTCAATAATAGCATGCCAAGTTTCATGAATTTCGGACGAGTTTTGGATTTACTAGAATTTAAAAACCAAGCATCTCAATGTTTGGTCGGCAATCAATAGTGCCCTGGTGTTTGAAATTCTTTCCCATTTCTTGCATGGGACCTAAGATGCACCCAAGGACCCAGATTTAATTTTTCAACCAATTTATCTGCACTAGAGCATGCGCATGTAGTTCAAATTTGAATTATGCGCATAAATGCATTGAAAACTCAGTTAATGCATAAAAATGTCCAAACGAACCCGGAAAAATCACAAAAATTCACACAACACTCCTGTTGTTCTATGTTTACATGAGAAAAAACTTGAAAGCAATAAGAGGAAATGGATATCGTTTTGTCCCCATAGGTGGGACGCTGCCTACCGAAAACCATCATGCTTGTTGTGAGAAGCACCGGCTTGTGAGAAGCATATACCCAAACCTGCCCCAATGGGACAAAATTTGTACCATGGCATGTTGATGCCGCTCCATGATAGCATGTCAAGTTTCTTGAATTTCAGACGACTTTTGGATTTACTAGAATTTAAACACCAGGCATCACAATGTTTTGCTTGCAGTCAACGGTGCCATGGTGTTTGAAACTCATTCCCATTTCTTGCATGGGACCTAAGCATGCACCCAAGGACAAATATTTGATTTTTCATTCAATTTATATGCACTGGAGCATGCGCTTGTAGTTCAAATTTGAATTATGCACATAAATGCACTGAAAGCTCACTTAATGCATAAAAATGTCCAAACGAACCCTAAAAATCACAAAAACTCACACAACACTCTTGTTGTTCTATGTTGACACGAGAAAATAAGAGGCAATGGATATTGTTTCGTCCTCAAAGGTGGGACGTTCCCTACCGAAAACCATGATGCTTGTTGTGAGAAGCTCCGGTTTGTGACAAGCATATACCCAAACCTGCCCCAAATGGGACAAAATTTGTACCACGGCATGTTGATGCCGCTCCATGATAGCATGCCAAGATTCATGAATTTCAGACGAGTTTTGGATTTAACAGAATTTAAAAACCAGGCATCTGAATGTTTTGCCAGCAATCAACGGTGCCCCGATGTTTGAAATTCATTCCCATTTCTTGCATGGGACCTAAGCATGCACCCAAGGACACATATTTGATTTTTCAACAAATTTATATGCACTTCAACATGCGCATGTAGTTAAAATTTGAATTATGCACATAAATGCATCGAAAACTCACTTAATGCATAAAAATGTCCAGACAAACCACAAAAAATCACAAAAATTCACACAACACTCCTGTTGTTCTATGTTGACACGAGAAAAAAACATGAAAGCAATAAGAGGCAATGGATATCGTTTCGTCCTCAAAGGTGGGACATTCCCTACCGAAAACCATCATGCTTGTTTTGAGAAGCTCCGGTTTGTGAGAAGCATATACACAAACCTGCCCCAAATGGGACAAAATTTGTACCACGACATCTTGATGCGGCTCCATGATAGCATGCCAAGTTTAATGAATTCAGACGAGTTTTGGATTTACTAGAATTTAAAAACTAGGCATCTCAATGTTTTGCCAGCAATCAACGGTGCCCTTGTGTTTGAAATTCATTCCCATTTCTTACATCGGACCTAAGGATGCACCCAAGGACACAGATTGGATTTTTCGACCAATTTATATGCATTGGAGCATGCGCGTGTAGTTTAAATTTGAATTATTTACATAAATGCATTGAAAACTCAGTTAATGCATAAAAATGTCCAAACGAACCCTGAAAAATCACAAAAATCCACACAACACTCTTGTTGTTCTATGTTGACACGACAAAAAAACTTGAAAGCAATAAGAGGCAATGGATATCATTTCGTCCCCAGAGGTGGGACGTTCCTTAACGAAAACCATCATGCTTGTTGTGAGAAGCTCCGGTTTGTGAGAAGCATATACCCAAACCTGCTCCAAATGGGACAAAATTTGTACCACGACATCTTGATGCGGCTCCATGATAGCATGCCAAGTTTCATGAATTTCAGACGAGTTTTGGATTTACTAGAATTTAAAAACCAGGCATCTCAATGTTTTGCCAGCAATCAACGGTGCCCTTGTGTTTGAAATTCATTCCCATTTCTTACATCGGACCTAAGGATGCACCCAAGGACACAGATTTGATTTTTCAACCAATTTATATGCATTGGAGCATGCACATGTAGTTTAAATTTGAATTATGCACATAAATGCATTGAAAACTCAGTTAATGCATAAAAATGTCCAAACGAACCCCAAAAATTCACAAAAATTCACACAACACTCCTGTTGTTCTATGTTGACATGAGAAAAAAACTTGAAAGCAATAAGAGGCAATGGATATCGTTTCGTCCCCAGAGCTGGGACGTTCCCTAACGAAAACCATCATGCTTGTTGTGAGAAGCTCCGATTTGTGAGAAGCATATACCCAAACATGCCCCAAATGGGACAAAATTTGTACCAAGGCATGTTGAGGCCGCTCAATGATAGCATGCCAAGTTTCATGAATTTCGGACGAGTTTTGGATTTACTAGAATTTAAAAACCAAGCATCTCAATGTTTGGTCGGCAATCAATAGTACCCTGGTGTTTGAAATTCTTTCCCATTTCTTGCATGGGACCTAAGATGCACCCAAGGACCCAGATTTAATTTTTCAACCAATTTATCTGCACTAGAGCATGCGCATGTAGTTCAAATTTGAATTATGCGCATAAATGCATTGAAAACTCAGTTAATGCATAAAAATGTCCAAACGAACCCGGAAAAATCACAAAAATTCACACAACACTCCTGTTGTTCTATGTTTACATGAGAAAAAACTTGAAAGCAATAAGAGGCAATGGATATCGTTTTGTCCCCAAAGGTGGGACGCTGCCTACCGAAAACCATCATGCTTGTTGTGAGAAGCACCGGCTTGTGAGAAGCATATACCCAAACCTGCCCCAATGGGACAAAATTTGTACCATGGCATGTTGATGCCGCTCCATGATAGCATGTCAAGTTTCTTGAATTTCAGACGACTTTTGGATTTACTAGAATTTAAACACCAGGCATCACAATGTTTTGCTTGCAGTCAACGGTGCCATGGTGTTTGAAACTCATTCCCATTTCTTGCATGGGACCTAAGCATGCACCCAAGGACAAATATTTGATTTTTCATTCAATTTATATGCACTGGAGCATGCGCTTGTAGTTCAAATTTGAATTATGCACACAAATGCACTGAAAACTCACTTAATGCATAAAAATGTCCAAACGAACCCTAAAATCACAAAAACTCACACAACACTCTTGTTGTTCTATGTTGACACGAGAAAATAAGAGTCAATGGATATTGTTTCGTCCTCAAAGGTGGGACATTCCCTACCGAAAACCATGATGCTTGTTGTGAGAAGCTCCGGTTTGTGACAAGCATATACCCAAACCTGCCCCAAATGGGACTAAATTTGTACCACGGCATGTTGATGCCACTCCATGATAGCATGCCAAGATTCATGAATTTCAGACGAGTTTTGGATTTAACAGAATTTAAAAACCAGGCATCTGAATGTTTTGCCAGCAATCAACGGTGCCCCGATGTTTGAAATTCATTCCCATTTCTTGCATGGGACCTAAGCATGCACCCAAGGACACATATTTGATTTTTCAACAAATTTATATGCACTTCAACATGCGCATGTAGTTAAAATTTGAATTATGCACATAAATGCATCAAAAACTCACTTAATGCATAAAAATGTCCAGACAAACCACAAAAAATCACAAAAATTCACACAACACTCCTGTTGTTCTATGTTGACACGAGAAAAAACTTGAAGGCAATAAGAGGCAATGGATATAGTTTCATCCCAAAGGTGGGACGTTCCCTACCAAAAACCATCATGCTTGTTGTGAGAAGCTCCGGTTTGTGAGAAGCATGTACCCAAACCTGCCCCAAATGGGACAAAATTTGTACCACGGCATGTTGATGCTGCTCCACGATAGCATGCCAAGTTTCATGAATTCAGTCGAGTTTTGGATTTACTATTATTTAAAAACCAGGCATCTCAATGTCTTGCCGGTAATCAATGGTGCCCTGGTGTTTGAAATTCATTCCCATTTCTTGCATGTGACCTAAGCATGCACCCAAGGACACAAATTTGATTTTTTAACCAATTTATATGCACTGGAGCATGCGCATGTAGTTAAAATTTGAATTATGCACATAAATGCATTGAAAACTCAGCTAATGCATAAAAAAGTCCAAACGAACACCGAAAAATCACAAAAATTCACACAACACTCTTGTTGTTCTATGTTGACACGAGGAAAAAACTTGAAAGTAATAAGAGGCAATGGATATCATTTTGTCCCCAGAGGTGGGACGATCCCTACCGAAAACCATCATGCTTGTTGTGAGAAGCATATACCCAAGCCTGCCCCAAATGGGACAAAATTTGTACCACGGCATGTTGATGCCACTCCCTGATAGCATGCCAAGTTTCATGAATTTCAGACGAGTTTTGGATTTCCTGGAATTTAAAAACCAGGCATCTCAATGATTTACCGGCAATCCACGGTGCCCTAGTATTTGAAATCCATTCCCATTTCTTGCATGGGACCTAAGCATGCACCCAAGGACACATATTTGATTTTTCAACCAATTTATATGCAATGGCGCATGCGCATGTAGTTCAAATTTGAATTATGCACATAAATGCATTGAAAACTCAGTTAATGCATAAAATGTCCAAACGAACCCTAAAAAATCACAAAAATTCACACACCACTGCTGTTGTTCTATGTTGACACGAGAAAATAAGAGGCAATGGATATCGTTTCGTCCTCAAAGGTGGGACGTTCCCTACCAAAAACCATCATGCTTGTTGTGAGAAGCTCCAGTTTGTGACAAGCATATACCCAAACCTGCCCCAAATGGGATAAAATTTGTAGCACGGCATGTTGATGCCGCTCCATCATAGCATGCCAAGTTTCTTGAATTTCAGACGAGTTTTGGATTTACTAGAATTTTAAAAACCAGGCATCTGAATGTTTTGCCAGCAATCAATGGTGCCCCGATGTTTGAAATTCATTCCCATTTCTTCCATGGGACCTAAGCATGCACCCAAGGACACATATTTGATTTTTCAACAAATTAATATGCACTGCAGCATGTGCATGTAGTTAAAATTTGAATTATGCACATAAATGCATCGAAAACTCACCTAATGCATAAAAATGTCCAGGCAAACCCCGAAAAATCACAAAAATTCACACAACACTCATGTTCTTCTATGTTGACACGAGAAAAAAACATGAAAGCAATAAGAGGCAATGGATATAGTTTCGTCCCCAAAGGTGGGACGTTCCCTACCAAAAACCATCATGCTTGTTGTGAGAAGCTTCGGTTTGTGAGAAGCATATACCCAAACCTGCCCCAAATGGGACAAAATTTGTACCATGGCATGTTGATGCCGCTCCATGATAGCATGCCAAGTTTCATGAATTTCAGACGAGTTTTGGATTTACTAGAATTTAAAAACCAGGCATCTCAATGTTTTGCCGGCAATCAACGGTGCCCTAGTGTTTGAAATTCATTCCCATTTCTTGCATGGGACCTAAGCATGCACCCAAGGACATAGATTTAATTTTTCAACCAATTTATATGCACTGGGGCAAGCGCATGTAGTTCAAATTAGAATTATGCACATAAATGCATTGAAAACTCAGTTATTGCATAAAAAAGTCCGAACGAACCTAAAAAAATCACAAAAATTCACACAAAACTCATGTTGTTCTATGTTGACACGAGAAAAAAACTTGAAAGCAATAAGAGGCAATGGATATCATTTCGTCCCCAGAGGTGGGACGTTCCCTAACGAAAACGATCATGCTTGTTGTGAGAAGCTCCGGTTTCTGAGAAGCGTATACCCAAACCTGCCCCAAATGGGACAAAATTTGTACCACGGCATGTTGATGCCGCTCCATGATAGCATGCCAAGTTTCATGAATTTCAGACGAGTTTTGGATTTACTATTAATTAGAAACTAGGCATCTCAATGTTTTGCCGGCAATCCACGGTGCCCTGGTGTTTGAAATTCATTCCCATTTCTCGCATGGGACCTAAGCATGCACCCAAGGACACAGATTTGATTTTTCATTCAATTTATATGCACTGGAGCATGCGCATGTAGTTAAAATTTGAATTATGCACATAAATGCACTGAAAACTCACTGAATGCATAAAAATGTCCAAATGAACCCCGAAAAATCACAAAACTTCACACAACACTCCTGTTGTTCTATGTTGACACGAGAAAAAAACTTGAAAGCAATAAGAGGCAATGGATATCGTTCCGTCCCCAGAGGTGGGACGTTCCCTAATGAAAACCATCATGCTTGTTGTGAGAAGCTTCGGTTTGTGAGAAGCGTATACCCAAACCTGCCCCAAATGGGACAAAATTTGTACCACGGCATGTTGATGCCACTCCATGATTGCATGCCAACTTTCAGGAATTTCATACGTGTTTTGGATTTACTAGAATTTAAAAACTAGGCATCTCAATGTTTTGCCGGCAATCCACGGTGCCCTGTTGTTTGTAATTCATTCACATTTCTTGCATGGGACCTAATCATGCACCAAAGGACACATATTTGATTTTTCAACCAATTTACATGCACTGCAGCATGTGCATGTAGTTCAAATTTGAATTATGCACATAAATGCATTGAAAACTCAGTTAATGCATAAAAATGTCCAAACGAACCCCGAAAAATCACAATAATTCACACAACACTCCTATTGTTCTATGTTGACACGAGAAAAAAAGATGAAAGCAATAAGAGGCATTGGATATCGTTTCGTCCCCAAAGGTGGGACGTTCCCTACCGAAAACCATCATGCTTGTTGTGAGAAGCTCCAGTTTGTGAGAAGCATATACCCAAACCTGCCCCAAATGGGACAAAATTTGTACCACAACATGTTGATGCAGCTCCATGATAGCATGCCAAGATTCATGAATTTCAGACGACTTTTGGATTTACTAGAATTTAAAAACCAGGCATCTCAATGTTTTGTCGGCAATCAACGGTGCCATGGTGTTTGAAATTCATTCCCATTTCTTGCATGGCACCTAAGCATGCACCCAAGGACAAAGATTTGATTTTTCAACCAATTTATATGCACTGGAGCATGGGCATGTAGTTCAAATTTGAATTGTGCACATAAATGCATTGAAAACTCACTTAATGCATAAAAATATCCAAACGAACCTTGAAATATCAGAAAAATTCATACAACACTCCTGTTGTTCTATCTTGACACGAGAAAAGAACTTGAAAGCAATAAGATGCAATGGATATCGTTTCGTCCCCAAAGGTGGGACGTTCCCTACCGAAAACCATCATGCTTGTTGTGAGAAGCTCTGCTTTGTGACAAGCATATACCCAAACCTGCCCCAAATGGGACAAATTTTGTACCACGATATGTTGATGCCGCTCCATGATAGCGTGCCAAGTTTCATGAATTTCAGACGAGTTTTGGATTTACTAGAATTTAAAAACTAGGCATCTCAATGTTTTACCGGCAATCAACGGCGCCATGGTGTTTGAAATTCATTCCCATTTCTTGCATGGGACCTAAGCATGCACCCAAGGACAAGGATTTGATTTTTCAACCAATTTATATGCACTGGAGCATGCACATGTAATTCAAATTTGAATTATGCACATAAACGCATTGAAAACTCACTTAATGCATAAAAATGTCCAAATGAACCCTGAGTAATTTGAATTCTTTTATGATCACTGCAAATAATAGGTCTAGCAATTCAAACACCGTCCATGGCCGCTGTGACCCCATTATGTAATTCAAATCAAGACCAAAAATCAAGTAGATCCCACACAGTTTATTATAACCAATCGTGTGAGATGTAGCACAAAATAATTTCGGACCGTGTATGATGACACTTTGCGCGCTAGTTTTTTGTCTGAGGCGATTCCAAATTTTCGGCTTCCGCGGATATATCCACATTTCCCCCCTTTCCGCCTTCCTTTCCTAGTTCAAACCTTCACTCCTTGCCTGCAGCGCCGCCGCCTCCTCTCCGGTGACCCTCCTTCATGCTGCTCGGCCTTTCCTATCTAGGCAGGTAATCCACACCCGACCCCCATCCTCCTCCTCCTTCCACTTCCCACATGCCCCAACTACCGGCGTGAGCGCGACACCTTCCACCAAAATCACCGACCCCTCCACCAAATAACCACCGGCCTAAGCCATGGTGCACGTAGTACATCCAGGACATCAAGGAGCATTTGGCAGCGGAGAAGAAAATCGTGGCCGTGCATGCGGATGAGGTCGCGATGGCTACCATTCATGCCGACCCCCAGATCTTGGAGGAGCACCTTACCGTCAAGGCCACCGTTGACTCCTCGCGCGCTGACGCCGCGACATAGTTGGCTGCTTTAAACGACCGTTCGTGGCGTTTTCTTGAGGCAACCGTCGGTGCCTTCGACAAAGACTATGAGGTGTTTTCTCAGTGTGCACGTGCTTACCTTATCTCGAGAGCTAGCAGGTTGGTACCCGGAGCGGCTCAGGCAACTCACCACTACAACGAGGGCAACCACGATGCAGAGGCCTCGCCCTCTTCCATGTCCAAGGAGCCAATCGTCATCGATATCTCCGACAATGAGGAGTAGCTTGTCTTATTAGCTCACTATAAGGACCCATGTTCAGTTTGCTAGCTACTGCCTTTCCTTAACAAATTATAGTGAATTGTGCTATCTACTTTTACCATGTGGTGTTCAATTAACTGCTTTGTTCAATTCTCCAAATGTGATGTTCAGTTCTCTAGGGTGCAATATTTCCAAGTTGTTTAGCATGCTTGGTTTGGTTAACTGTTTGATCTTCTATTAGGAGTATGTTATATTGTTCAATTGGTGTTTACTTAACTTCTTGGTTCATTTGTTGTGGCTTGGTTCACTTGTTGTGGTGTTTAGTTAAATGCTTGGTTCAATTCTGCAATGCGATGGTCAATTGTTGTGGCTGCATTCTATTATTGTATACCATGTGAGGAATAATTCGAATTTGGTTGTACTAAATACATGAGAAACAAATACAATTGGTATATTTCCAAGTTGTTAAGAATTCTTGGTTTGGTTAACTATCTAATCTTTTATTAGGACTATGTTATATTGTGCAATGTGGTGCTCAATCAACGTTTGGTCCATTTGCTCTGGTGTTTAGTTAACTGCTTGGTTCAATTCTGCAATGTGATGTTCAATTGCTATGGTTGCATTCTATTATTGTATACCATGTGAGGAATAAATCGAATTTGACTGCACTTAATACATGAGAAACATATACAGGTGCTATATTTCCTAGTTCTTACTCATGCTTTGTTTGGATAAATGGGTTTTCCATGTGGCTTGAATTAATCTGATGAATCTGCAGTGTGCTTACTTATCATCAACATATTTTACTGATAGCATGCGAACCCTTTCTTAACCTGATGACTAACTACCTTATATGTTTTGCAAGGAAACAATGGGAAGCATTGAGGTTTATAAGATGGTACTAACTATTATACCTTGCCTTTTTGTCTTCCTTTGCCCCATTTCCAATATAGAGAAAATATTTATGCAAATCCTTGTTTTCAGGCTTCACTGATGATTACCTCTCAAATCACCTCTGTGGTCAGGAGGCGAGGAAAGTTTTCATACAACACCCACGATTCAATATTGAAGTGTTGCTAAAGAGGTCGAAGGATGGACGGTCAATAATCCACAGGCACTGGCCTAAAGTTGCAAAGACCTTCAACACGAATGAAGGCTCAATATTCGCCTTACGCATCAGCAGTTTTCCAGATGAGATGCATCTCTCTATGTACTGTCTATGAAGCTAATTTCGAAAGGTTCTAGATGTTGCATGTGAAACTTGCTGCTCGTACAGTTGTGTAATGGGGTAGCTGAGTGCTGAAGCTATATCATGTTGTACTCTGATGTATTTCAGTTATTAAATCCTGCTTCCTTAATATGGAAATAGAATACATTATGTGCTTAATATGAATGCCATTTCAATTAGTAAATGGATTATTAATAATAGGGCCATTGGCTCGCTAATTGGCCAATTAGCTTGCTAATTGGGTTTTGTTATTGCAAACGGTTGTTGAAAAAATACCGTGGACGATGACCTCAGGCAACACACACAATTTCTAGGAATAAACCATGTTGGATCAATGAACAATCACACACGAAATTCTCTTCAAAACTGTTTGCGTTACGCCACCTTGCGCAAACATTTTCCTTGTAGTGACTGTGTGGGATGTATATACGAATGGAAAAATTTAGGGTGACTGACTGTGTGGGATGTACTTACGACCGGAAATGATTTCGCTTGTATAATTGTATTTTTTAGCACTATTGTATGTTTTTCTGTATTTGAGTGCTCGCCGGTCGCACACGACCTCATTTTGCCGAGCGTGTGTGCCAGGAGGGCATATTGCCAACGGTTTCTGGGTCGTGTGGGAAGGACCCCCCTATCGCCCACAATAACTTGGCGATGGTTCCGAATGCCGTCGTGGAAAGGGGTTAAACACCGTTTGTTTAGGACAGACGCGTACCAGTGATTTATCTTGCAATGGGAAGATGTGCTTTATAGTGGGTTTGATCTTACGATGCTTGATCCCAGTGACATAAAGGGAAATAACATGTTTGTATCGTTGCTACTAAGGATAAAACGATGGGGTCTATCTCTACATAGAGAGATCTTGTCTACATCATGTCATCGTTCTTATTGAATTACTCCGTTTCTCCATGAACTTAATACACTAGATGCATGTTGGATAGTGGTCGATGTGTGGAGTAATAGTAGTAGATGCATGCAGGAGTTGGTCTACTAATCTTGGATGTGATGCCTATATAATGATCATTGCCTGGATATCATCATGATTATTTGAAGTTCTATCAATTGCCCAACAGTAATTTGTTTCCCACTGTTTTCTATTTCTCTCGAGAGAAGTCACTAGTAAAACCTATGGCCCCCGGGTCTCTTTCTCATATTATTTGCCGCAATCTATTTTCCATTGCTTTTATTTTCAGATCTACTAAACCAAAAACACAAAAATACCTTGCTACAATTTATTTTATTTGGTGTTCGATCTATCAATATTTACAACTCTCTCTTGCCTGTTTGCCAATTTCTGGCATCGTTTCCCGAAAGGGATTGACAACCCATTTTACACATCGGGTTGCGAGTATTTGTTATTTGTGTATAGGTGTTGTTTATGTTGTGTTGCCTGGTTCTCCTACTGGTTCGATAACCTTGGTTTCATATCTGAGGGAAATACCTACCGCCGCTACATTGCATCATACCTTCCTATTTGGGAAAATACTGACGTAGCTTGAAGCGACATCAAAAGGAAATTCTGGCGCTGTTGCTGGGGAGGATCATCTACATACAACAGGTTCCTAATCACAAATATCATCTCCTCACAATTTACATTATTTTCCATTTGCCCCCCGTTTTCCTCTCCCCCACTTCACAAAAAATTTCCATTTTATTCACCCTCTTTTTTGTTTGCCTTTTTGCTCGTTTGCTATGTTTGCTTGTGTGCCATGTGTCTTCTATTTGCTTGCATCTTTACTTGCTAAAAAATATTGATATGGATCGTCATCCACTTGCTAATCTTTTTAAGAGATCCAATTATGATGAACCAATTCCTAGTGAGTACAATGCACTAGATTATCTTTATGATGTTTTGCTTGAGATTTGTGAATCTGGAAATCATGATGAAGAAATTTATGAAGTGATTCGTGATAGCTCCTTGAATGAAAAGCATGATTGCAATGATTTTACTATAAATTCAATTAATGTTAATTGTTCCAATAATATGCAAAACCCCAAGCTTGGGGATGCGAATTTTGCTATGACCACTATTTGTTGCAATGATCATGATTGGGGTGATTCTTCATATGATCTTGAAAATTTATTAAAGCCTCATGATGACTATGTTATTTGCAATAATTTTGAAAGTGGGTTCGGAAGAGTGTCAACTTTAGGTAAAAAGAATATCACATATTTGGAGAGTCTTCAATCTTATGAAATTTTTGACGAAAGTGGGTTTGGCGAGGTCATGACTTTAGTTGATGTTAATCCCACTATCTTGGAAGATCATAAAACCTTTATGCATGTGGATCATGTAGAGAAAATTTTATATGATATCTATATTATGGAATTTGATTATGATCCTACATATAATTATTATGATAGAGGAAAATATGGTTGTAGAAATTTTCATGTTACTAAATTTCCTCTCGTTATGTTGAGATTATCAATGTTTTATTCCTCTCCTTTGTGTATGCTAGATATTTCTTGTCTTGACAATTTGTTTTCCTATAAAATTCCTATGCATAGAAAGTATGTAAGACTTAAGTTTTTTTCTCACATGTTTCATGATGCTCTATTTGTGTTTCAATTATTATCTTTCGTGTGAGCATCGTTGAAGTCTTATGCCTAGCTAGGGGCATGAAACAATAGCGCTTGTTGGGAGGCAACCCAATGAATAAAATTTATTTTTCCTTTTGATTTCTATTCTTGAGTGTTAGTACAATTATTCTACTATTATGATTGTGTTTTTTGTGTTTTAATTAATGTTTTGCCAAGTAAAGATTTAGGATATTCTTGGGTGATAGTCGTTTGATCTTGTTGAAAAAACAAAAACTTTTGCGCTCGCAAAAATAATTTACATTTTTACCAGAGAGCGATAAAATACCCCATTCCTTTTTCAGTATATTTATATACAAATTTCCTTGGTCGTACTAATGTTTAAGAGTTTTTGGAGTTACAGAAGTACTCGAAGTATCCAGATTGCTACAGACTATTCTGTTTTTGATAGACTCTATTTTCTTTGCATTGTGTGCTTATTTTGATGATTCTATGGTTTTCTTTGATGAGTTTTTGCCATAGAAAAGTTGTAATACAATAGATATAATGCAAGAACAACCAAGAATTGGTTTTCTACAACACGTATAGTAGTGATTTATTTTCTTATACTAACGGATCTCACGAAGGCTTTTGTTGAGTTTTGTGTGATTCAAGTTTTCATGTTTTGGGTTATCTTATGATGGATGAAGGAATAATGAGTAAGAAGAGCCTAAGCTTGGGGATGCCCCGACATCCCAAGCTATTATCGAAAAGAGAGCAAGCAACTAAGCTTGGGGATGCCCGGGTGGCATCCCCTCTTTCTTCTAACGACCATCGTTATTTTACTTGAAACTATATTTTTATTCGTCACATACTATGTGTTTTGCTTGGAGTGTATTGTATGATAAGAGTCTTTGCTTGTTTTATTTTGTGTTTTAAGTCTTGATTCCTTGCTAGACACACCTATTTGAGAGAGCCAAAATTATTCCATGACTTGTTAGAATTTCTCTCTATGCTTCACTTAAATTTTTATGAGCTATGGACTTGCTCTAGTGCTTCACTTATATCTTTTTGAGCACTGTGTGCTTTAGCATTTTTGAACAAATGCTCTCTTGCTTAACTTAGATTTATTTGAGAGTTAGTCAAATTTTCAAGAAATTCTCTCTTGCTTCACTTAAATTAATTTGAGAGAAAGAAAAATTATGCTCGTGATCTTCACTTATATTTGTTTGAGCTTATCAAAAGCAACATATGAAAATTAGTTACAAAGTGATAGATATCCAAGAAGGATATAATAAAAACTTTCATGAAGATCATTGGACAAAATAAACTTGATTCTTAGTAATAGTTTTGAGATATGATGATGTGATATGTGAGTCATGTCGATGAGTAATTATGCTTTAGTAACAATATTTGTGTTAAGGTTTCTGATTCACTATGCAAGAACGAAAGTCAATAATTATGCAATGAAATTATATACTACTTGTGGAGCATTATTCGGTGTTAATTATGCTTAATGCTCACTTATGAGATTATTCGTTTCTTGGTTGGTCGCTTCTCAATCTTTTGTTAGCCTTCATTTTGCACTAAGTATGATCACTAATTGTGCATCCAAAAACCTTTAGACTAGTTTTTGCATATGAGTCCACTATATCTACCTATATGTGGTATTCTTTTGCCATTCTAAGAAAATTTGTATGTGCCATCTCTAATATTCAAAATAAATTTCTCTTTTGTGTGCTCGTACCGCTCGCGAGGCGGTGAGAAGTGGCTAATATTTTCCATGCTAGATGTGTTATTGTCACGATGAGTGTTTATTCACTTCTCATTGCACGAGAGTAAGGCAAAGGTATTTGGGATGCCCAGTCCCGAAATGAAAAATGAATTTACTTTATGTTGTCAAATAATAAATTCCTTAGAAAGTGTTGGTATGGAGGATAACCGTGGATACGGCTAGCCATGGAAAGTGAAAGTATGATGGAAAATGGAATAAACTTTAATTTCTGTATGGGAACCACCTATGATATATCTAGCATGGGAAGTGTTGGGAACTCTAAGTCATTTTCATTGGTGGGAAAAGTATGCCTATCAAAATGTTTTTATCTCTCAATTTTCGCTTTGAGCTTTGGCACCTCTACAAATCCCTACTTCCCTCCACGAAGGGCCTTTCTTTTACTTTATGCAATTTTTACTTTTGAATTTGAGTCTCCATCTTCTCTTATAAAAGCACCAACTAGGAGGCAATATGATCGTACTTGAGTATTGGGTGTAGCTAATATGCGAGTGTGTTTCATGAATGGATCAATGACTGAGCATGATGGGCTAGGGATAGCTTATTTTAGCGTTGATATTTTGAAAGACATAGTTTCTTGTTGATATGCTTGAGTATTTAAGTTATCATGTCAAAACTAGACTATTGCTTTGAACAATATGAAAGTCCAAAAGTCCATGCTATAAAGAAAAGATATATGATATGACATGTTAGGCAGCGTTCCACATCAAAAATTCTATTTTTATCACTTACCTACTCGAGGACGAGTAGGAGTTAAGCTTGGGGATGCTGATATGTCTCCAATGTATCTATAATTTTTGATTGTTCCATGCGGTTATATTATCAATCTTGGATGTTTTATTATTATTTTATATCATTTTTTTCGGGTTAACCTATTGAGATAGTGCCAAGTGCCAGTTGCTGTTTTTGCATGTTTTTTACATGTTTTTTTACATCGCTGAAAATCAATACGAAACAGAGTCCAAATGCCACGAAAGTTTACGGAGATTTTTTATGGACCAGAAGACACCTAGTGGGCCAAGGCTGCGCCTGGGGGGTTCTCCATGGACAGCACAACCCACCAGGGCGCGCCAGGAGGCCTAATTCCGCCCTGGTAGGTTGTGCCCACCTAGGGTGCCCCTAGACCGCCTCATTGCTCTATATATACCCCAATATTCCAGAAACCCTAGGGGAGTCGGCAAAAATCAATTCCAGCCGTCGTAGAGTCCAGAACCACCAGATCCAATCTAGACACCATCACAGATGGGGTTCACCACCTCCATTGGTGCCTCTCCGATGATGCGTGAGTAGTTCTTTGTAGACCTTCGGGTCCGTAGTTAGTAGCTAGATGGCTTCCTCTCTCTCGCTTGATTCTCAATACAATGGTCTCTTGGAGATCCATATGATGTAACTCTTTTTGTGGTGTGTTTGTTGGGATCAGATGAACTTTGGGTTTATAATCAGATCTATCTTTTTATATCCATGAAAGTATTTGAGTTTCTTTGATCTCATTTATGCATGATTGCTTATAGCGTCATATTTCCTCTCTGATATTTGGGTTTTGTTTGGCCAACTTGATCTATTTATCTTGCAATGGGAAGAGGTTCTTTGTAGTGGGTTCGATCTTACGATGCTTGATCGCAATGATAGAAGGGGAACCGTCACGTATGTATCGTTGCTACTAAGGATAAAACAATGGGGACTATATTTACATAGATAGATCTTGTCTACATCATGTCATCATTCTTATTGCATTACTCCACTTCTCCATGAACTTAATACACTAGATGCATGCTGGACAGCTAGCGGTCGATGTGTGGAGTAATAGTAGTAGATGCAGTAAGGAGGCGGTCTACTAATCTTGGACGCGATTCCTATATAATGATCATTGCCTCGATATGGTCATGATTATTTAAAGTTATATCAATTGCCCAATAGTAATTTGTTTACCCACCGTTTGCTATTTCTCTTGAGAGAAGCCACTAGTGAAACCTACGGCACCCGGGTCTCTTTCTCATATTATTTGCCTTTGCAATCTATTTTCCTTTACTTTTATTTTAAAATCTACGAAACCAAAAACACAGAAATACCTTGCTGCAATTTATTTTATTTGTCGTTCGATCTATCAATATTTACAACTCTCTCATGTCCGTTTGCCAATTTCTGGCACCGTTACCCGAAAGGGATTGACAACCCCTTTTACACGTCGGGTTGCGAGTATTTGTTATTTGTGTGCACGTGTTGTTTACATTGTGTTGCTTGGTTCGATAACTTTGGTTTCATATCTGAGGGAAATACCTACCGCCGCTGTGCTGCATGATCCCTTCCTCTTTGGGGAAATACCGATGTAGCTTCAAGCGACATCATGCCCGTATGTACGTACGTGGCCGTAGTTACTTTCTTGTACCCTGGCTGTACGTACGTGTACATGCTATGTGCGCGCCTCTGCTACAACACAAGGCCTTCCTTACTCGGCCAGGGTTTGTCGGTGCAGCCTGCAGACAGACTGATCGTATGTAAGTACATGTTCGCCACCAGAATGACAACGATGCATACGCTTCGACCAGGTGGGTCCCGACTGTCAGGGAGGATAAGGAGGCACTTCCTTGCATGCGAAGATGTAGGTGGTGGGTCCCAGCAGATAGGGGGGAAACATTTTTATGCGAAATATGGTGGCCCATCCGGTGGGTCCCTACTGGCAGGTGGAGGAATCATTATTTCACGCGTAATAAGGTTGCACGTCCTTGTTGTGGCCGTGGACCCAGCTGTCAGCCTCTCCAGATATAGTACTCTCTCGATGGAAGTCATTCATTGACCACATTGACCACGCAGTCCCTAGAGCACCAAGGCGGTGGACAACAGCGAGGCCTAGGACGGGGACGATGCAGAGTCGTGGAAGACGCGGTAGTGGATGCCCATGCGGAGAGGAGTACGAGGGTTGACTGGTTCGGCTGTGGTGTGAGGCTGCCGTCGCCGCAGGGTCTGCCAGCGGTGGGCGTAGTAGGGGCGGTGAGGCCTCTGCGGAAGCACAGCCGGCCACGGGAGGCGGGAGCACGCGACACGACCGTCGCTGGTTTGGGCGGCTGGAGCAAAAATACCAGAGGTTGAAGATGCACTACGACCTTTGGATGGACACTGTACGGTCACTGGAGCTAGAATCATTCCTATTGACTAAGTTAACAAAGCCCTCCATCCCCGTCAACTTAGTAGGCCCACAAGTCAGCCTCCAAATACGGTGGGTCCCAGCAGTCAGGGCGAGCATTCATTTTTTCACGCCTAATATGGAGGCACTTCCTTGCGTGCGAAGATATCGCTGGTGGGTCCGAGCTGTCAGTGGGGAGAATGTTTTTTTGCGAAATACAGAGGCCCTTCCGGTGGGTCCAGCTGTCAGGTGGAGAAATCATTATTTTGCGTGTAATAAGGAGGCATTTCCTTGCGTGTGGCCATGGACCCAGCTGTCAGCCTCTCCATGTATACTCCTCTTCCGATGGAAGTCATTCCTTGAACATGTTGACCACGCCGCGCCGAGAGCATCAAGGCGGTGGACGACAGTGAGGCCTGGAAGGGGAGGACGCGAAGCCGGCGAAGACGTGGTAGTGGATTCCCACACGGTGAGGAGTACGAGAGTTCACTGGTTTGGCTACGGTGTGAGGTTGCCGTCGTTGCATAATAACATGGGGTGTGGGTGAGTAGAGAATAGAGGGATGGCCTGGCCTACGGTGGGAGTAGGGTGGGGTGGTGAGGCCTGTGCGGCAGCACATCCGACCACTAGAGGCAGGAGCAGGCGGTCTCGCTGGTGCCTGTTTGGGTGGCTGGTGCAAGAAGAGCAGTGTTTGAAGAAGCAGCAGGACCGTTCGATTGAAATCCAGTGGTCACTGCTGCTAGAATCGTTTGTTGACTAAGTTGACAAACCCATGCATACGCGTCAACTTAGTAGGCCCATAGGTCAGCCTCTGAACCAGTGCGCCCGAGATGTCAGTGGGAGGAATCATTTTTTCCGCGTAATAAGGAGGAAGTTGATTGTGTGCGGCCAGGCCAATGGAGGGAGTAGGGTGGGCCGGTGAAGCCTGCGCGACATCACAATGGGCCACAAGAGGTGGGAGCAGGCAGTCCCACCACCGCTGGTTTAGGTGGCTGGAGCAGGAAGATCAGGGATTGAAGAAGCACGTCGGCCGTTGGATGGACATCCAATAGTCATTGCTGCTAAAATCGTGTGTTGACTAACAAAGCCTAGCGTAAACAAGTCAGCCTCGAAATCTGTGGTGTGTAAAACCCATTTGCTATTATTTTTACAATTTTTACTCATTTGCTAATTCATATGGAATTTATTGCAGCCCATTTTCCATTTTTAGAATTGCCGCCCATTTTCTGGTCAGTGCCAGGGTTAAAAAATTGAATTAAAAAATAAGTGAAAATTTAAAAATTAGCATATTTTTGTTGGGGAACAAAATATTCTTAATCCAAAAATTAGTAGCCATACTAAAACAAATTTAAAAATAAATTAGTACTATGTCACGTTAAAATCCAATGAAATATAAAATATCATTGAAGAACAAAAACAAAAAAAGAAACTAATTTCCCATTTGCTATAATTTTTTTGGAATTTGCTACCCCTTTGATATTACCTTTTAAGATATACCGACCATACTCTTTGGCCAGGCCGGAATGCATCCCTCCTCGTCTTGAAATATTTGCAGCCCAGCAAGCCGGAGAAAACAAATAGGCCTAGCTTGAGTAATCTTCAATAAGAAATAGTGGGCTACCTAATTTCCCGAAGAAAAAACTGCTGGGCTGGTCATGTTGTTAGACGGGCCAGAGAGACCACACAATCTAGTTTATAGCCTGCTCCTTCGAACAAATCATCAAAAAAAATGTTTTGCAATTCTGTCGTTAATTGACTATACATTGACAATGACATGGGTCCCAGATATTAGTAGGGTGGATTAGAGTAAAAAAATGAGGGGTGCATCTGAGTAGTAAAAGAGGCGCTTGTTTGTGTTCGGGAGTGGACCTGGTGGGCCCGCACTGTCATACTCACAACTACAGTCCTCTCCTGATTCACTATGTTGATAGGGTCGGACGGCGGCTCCGCGGTGAGCACACCAAGGCGGAGGCTAAAGTGTTGTCGCCAATGTGTTGGGCTGGGTCAGACATTATCGAAAAATAAAAATGGACCAGAACTATTTACGACGTTGACTACGATTTGCGTGGGTCCGCTGGTTGCAGGAAGAGAATGGTGGGAGAAAGAAGACTGATCTCTATCTTGGCCTAGGAATAATATCCACTGAATGTAACGACACTATCATAGGAAATAATATCCTCCTATTAAAATTTGACTTTTGAAATCGTGAATTTAAAGAACTGGTGCATGAGCATTTAGCTTTATTTATTTATTTACTTGTTTATGTTAAGGGGACCATGAGCATGTGGGCCGGATTCTTGTGAGAGCCTCCCTTCCACTTAATTATGGGCTCCTATATTGGGCCTTCATCAGTGGGCTGCATGTTATTGACAAGTGGCAAATATGTTCCGTACCAAAAATAGTATGCGCTACGTACGATATGGGGCACTAAAGGATCGGACCGTGCAACGACTTCCAAAACATTGTGTTTGTCGTTCTAACAACACATTTATTCAAGCAACAGACGAAATATACTACTGATTGTACATTAAAAATAGAAACAGCAACAACCAGGGCTGGGAGTGCAACAAAAGTAGTAAGCAGGCCAGAAGAGTAAAGACACAGCTCTCTCTTCCAAACCAAACATCAGCCATCATTCCAAAAGGGCTACCAAAAAGGAACAAATGTATGCATCAAACTAATTAAAGATCCTACTACACCAAGTGTATGCATCTAACTAACTGGCTCAGTTAGACGTTACTATTTATTAAGTTGTGGAGATTGGCTGACGACTTGAACCAGATGGGTGCCTGACGGGGGGGACTCCAGCCTGTAGGTCAAAGTCTAATATTTGCGACCATCTCTCATACTTTGGGCTGCAGAGCATGGCGGCACATATCATGGTATGGTGCATGCAGAGACGCATGGTACGCTATGTACACACAGTTTTGCCTGATGAACAAAACCGCGCTGCCTTCATGATCCTTGCTATCAGTTATCTCCTGGTTAATTGGATAATTTAGTACGAGAAACAGAGAGCGTGTACCAAGGCTACTTACTAGCCTCTAGTCAAAAATTCCTGAAGGCCCAGAGAAGTCAGGATCCTGCTCAAACACCTTACAATGACTATGATTGTATTCAACGAAACAACACGTCTGGTACGTGCGAACGATCATCAATCGTTCGCCGGCGTCTGATCGAGCCAGGAACCACCTGCAACTGCCATGCTACTTTTCTTTTAAAGGTTCTGGGATTAGGAAGGGTAGGGACACCAGGCGGCCTAAAACATCATATCAAGTTGGAGTTAAATAAAAGAGGGCTCTTACTATTGTCAATCTTAAGAACATCATGTTATGAGCATGAATATTTTTTTGGTAAATGTTGACAGTAATATAAGCAAGCCATCATGATATCATAGGAAAGTAACATACTATTGTAACAACCGTTTGTAGCGATGACTTGAGTAGGCCAGCAATACGTCCAGCCATAGAAGGAGTCGACAACGTAAATGAAGCCCTTGTGTTCAATGGCATCAGAGAACCATGGAGGATGTATGATCCTGCGATGGACGTGCAGATTTATCCAGTTACCGCAGTGACCTGTTAGATAGGCGAGATCGTGGTTGTAGAACGCAATTAGCCTGAAGTCTTTATAACTCGTAGAACTTGTGGCCACTGGGCAAATTATAACCTTGAGCAAATCAAACTTGGTATCATGTTGGCTATTGTAAGATTCCAAGTATTCTGGGCCCCGATGCCAAAGCAGTGTAGTGTTAATCAAAGGAAGGGGAATCAATCGCCGGGTGTAGATCTCCACGAGCATCCAGCTGCTGCGATCGTCGACAAGCACCATCGAAGACATGTTCATGCCAACCTAGTACATATCGTTAATGTAGTTGAGGGTGACGGGGATCGAATCACAGTCAAGGTGGTCGATGCTCGCCACCCTACAATCGTTATGTTGCGTGACACGCCGTTTCTGAAGATCAGGCAGCATCAGCAAGCAAGGAGCTGGCTTAAAAAGCTCCGACCTGAGGGCTTTGAGTAAACGGTATAGCCCCGACGAGCACGCGTTGAGCGTCATGGTACTAAGATTGTCCACACATGAAGCAATGAGATAGATTACCTCTGTGGGGAGCAAATTACAGCCACTTTTTCGGTGAATGCTGCTCGGTTCTGCCATTGTTAGTGCTTGGGTTTAGCGGGGAGGCGCCTTAGCAGGGATGGAAGATTGGACGATTTTGTGTGTACAAAGATGGAGAAGCGAATATGTGCTGCCTGAAGTGGACAGGTGATGATGACTACAACACACCGCTTGACTTACGAGAGACATACTAGCAGCGTAGGGTCATATTGATGCCAAACAACTTGCTTGAGTGATCACAATACTAGTACTCCCTACAGTAGCTACTACTATGCCCTAGTTTGCATATAGAGTAGTAGAGTAGGACTCTACTCTACTACTAGCACCGGAGGAGTGGTATATTCTAATCTAAAATAGTTACAAACTAAAATGCCCAAGCGTGGAACGACTACGAACCGCCATCGGTGCTAACTCCAATCCCTAGCAAATGTTCGCTGGGAGAAATGGCAGTTGCAAACGAACGTGACGCAGTTACAGTATGTGTGTAAGGGTGGAGGTTTTGTCAAATACTATGGCTTAAAAACAGGCCACCGACGGATGGAAATCTAAAGGTTACGTGGGATTCGCCAGGGTTGAGCTCATGGCGAACAATCGCCAGATATCATTACTAAAAAAGGTTAAAACACTCGGGGATATAACTTGCACTGACTGACAACTAACAATGATACTAACATAGTTGTAAAATGGTCGAAGACCGTGTCTATCTGGTGTTTGGAATTATATGCAAAAAAACTAGCAAGATGCCCGTGCATTGCACAGAACATCAAGATGCATTTTTTTTACAAAACACGTGTTGTGATTGACCCATGCAGGAGTAATCTCATGTGTAAAAACTAATGATATCTCGAGAATTTTATCGGAAAAATGGTATCTCAAAATTTTCATCAAAAAAATGATACTCCTCGAGAAAGATGAGAGATAAGGTGAGGAGGAGTGGGGCGTGGCGGTGACTGGTGGTCGGATTGGGCGGAGGCATGGTGATGGACGACGCCGGCAGCGACCACCATGCCAGATTGTTCCAGAGACCTACTTTTTTAAGTGCTTAGCAATGAGGTTGTGGGAGATGAGGATGAACGTGGCAAGGACGACTTATCTGTAAATGTGGAGAGAGGTGCCAGTATCTTTCGTAATATTGTCATAGTTTGCTTTCTATCCATCAGATATTGGTCGGACAGTCTATATTACAAGATGGCAGGCACACCATCATCACCGACTGTCGGTGTACAAAAGTAGGGGCTCTCCGTTGTACCCTTTTACTTGTGCATGGGCAGTCAGAGCCGCGCATGCGGCCGCACTGAGCAGGGTAAAGGAGGGAAGCCGGAGCATATGACAACCAAAGCAACGCCAAGACCAGAAACACGAAGAGCAAGGGAGTGAAGTGAACTTTAACACCCACAATGCCGCTATATCTCCCACGTGTCGGGGCACGACTTAGAGGCATAGCCGCATGGGAGGTTTGTCGGAAGAGGGGTAATCTTCACACGATCCCATGTACTGAATAGAAAGGATTAAAGAGTTGGCTTACAATCGCCACTTCACACAATACATAAATAATCCATACATCATCCAAAATACAAACAAAGGTCCGACTACATAACCAAAATAAAAGAAGAAAACCCAAAATGCTAGATCACCGATCATCCCAACCGGGCTCCACTATTGATCAACCAAAAAAGACACATAACAATGATCAAGATCTTCATCGAGCTCCCACTTGAGCTCGGTTGCGTCACCTGCACTGGTATCATCGACACCTGCAACTGTCTGGAAGTATCTATGAGTCACGAGGACTCAGTAATCTCACACCCGCGAGATCAAGACTATTTAAGCTTATGGGTAGGATATGGTAATGATGTGTGGAGTTGTAGCAAGCACTAAGCATATATGTTGCTAACATACGCAAATAAGAGCGAGAAGAGAAGCAACGCAACGGTCGAGAAGCTAGAAGTGATCAAGAAGTGATCCTACAACTACTTACGCACAACCATAACACAAGAACCGCATTCACTTCCCGGACACCGCCGGAAAGAGACCATCACGGCTACACACGCGGTTGATGCATTTTAATTAAGTCAAGTGTCAAGTTCTCTACAACCGGACATTAACAAATTCCCATCTGCCACATAACCACGGGCATGGCTCTCGAAAGTTTATACCCTGCAGGGGTGTCCCAACTTAGCCCATCACAAGCTCTCATGGTCAACGAAGGATATTCCTTCTCTCGGAAAGACACGATCAGTCTCGGAATCCCGGTTACAAGACATTTCGACAATGGTAAAACAAGACTAGCAAAGCCACCCGATGTGCCGACAATCCCGATAGGAGTCGCACATATCTTGTTCTCAGGGCAACATCGGATGAGACAAGCTACGAGTAAAACCAGCCCTCGAGTTTCCCCGAGGTGGCCCCGCAGGCGGCTCGGTTCGGACCAACACTTAGAGAAGAACTGGCCTGGGGGTTAAAATAAAGATGACCCTCGGGTTGGACGACCCAAGGGAAAGGTAATAGGTTGTTAGGCAAATGTAAAACCAAGGTTGGGCCTTGCTGGAGGAGTTTTATTCAAAGCAAACTGTCAAGGGGTTCCCATAACACCCAACCGCGTAAGGAACGCAAAATCAAGGAACATAACACCGGTATGACAGAAACTAGGGCGGCAAGAGTGGAACAAAACAATAGGCATAAGGCCGAGCCATCCACCCTTTACCAAGTATATAGATGCATTAATTAAAATAAGAGGTATTGTGATATCCCAACATATCCATGTTCAAACATGGAACAAACTTCAGCTTCACCTACAACTAACAACGCTATAAGAGGGGCTGAGCAAAAGCGGTAACATAGCCAAACAACGGTTTGCTAGGAAAGGTTGGTTAGAGGCTTGACATGGCAATATGGGAGGCATGATAAACAAGTGGTAGGTAGCGCGACATAGCGATAGAGCGAAGAACTAGCAAGCAAAGATAGAAGTGATTTCGAGGGTATGGTCATCTTGCCTGAGATCCCGCAAGGAAGGAGAATGAGTCCATGAAGAAGACAAACGGACGTAGTCGAACGAATCCTCACAACTCTAGATCGAAACCGAAGCTAACGAGAGAAGCAACCCGAAAAGAAGCAAGCGACATAGTAAACAACCATCACATAAACATGTCATGATGCACAACCAAGTATGATGCATGTCCGATTTAGAGAAACATGGCATGGCAAAGTGCAACAATCAAAACTACAAATTAAGTGGAGCTCAATATGCAATGAGTTGCATATTGATGAAACACCACATGACTTATTTAGTTCTCTCTCGGTTATGTACCCAACAATATTAAATGTTGTTAAACAAGGCAAGAGGTGAAACATAAGTAAAGTAACTATCTAGTCAAATTTAAATGAGGCCGGAAATAAGTCATGAGCATATATTAGATTTGGTACTGTTCTGCGCTAAAGCATATTTTAGAGTTTTTAAACACGCAAAGTACTGCCACCATGTTAATCTATGCATTTTTCAACCCCATTTCCATACAAATTTTATTAAAATTGGAGTTACGGTTATTTAGTTATGAAGTAAAACATTTTAACATGGCATTTTAGCAAATTAATGGAAACAACAAGTTAAACATTTTAAACATGTGCGAAAGTTGCATATTAAGAAACTAGACAAAATTCTAAACATTTTACATATATAATTTGTTTTAATATGATGCACCGTTTCTGAGTTATTACATGCATGATGCTTGGGGGGGGGGTTCTATAAAACTGTCAAACACCTGGAGAAAATGCGAAAATCGCAGCAGCAGCAGCATGGAAAAAACACAATAGGCTGAATCTGAACAGAGCTTGGGGCTGCTCATGCATGGGCCAGGCCTAGTTGGCACAGTAGAGGAGGAGAAGGGCCGGCCCAGGGGACGGAGGACGCTGTTGGGCCTCGCTGGAGAGGTAACACATGGCGCGGGCGTTCATCGTCTCATTCCAGTAGTTGCAGGAGGCAGCGGGAGTTGCAGGGAGGGCGGACGACGAGATGACCATCGGCGGCAGGGACGAGGTCATGGGAGTCGGGAACGGGCGGATCTGTCCCGTGGCTCTCCAGATCCAGGAGACGGCGCCACGGGCGGAGCTTGAAGCTGCGCTACACACCGGTCGGCCATGGCAGGGCTCGGTTCCTGCGCGGGGAATAGAGAGCGAGATGAGGGAGAGGGAGGATGAAGGGAAAGAGAGAGAGAGAGAGAGAGAGAGAGAGAGAGGCGGATCTGGCATGGGGTCACCGGCAGCGGCTCCTGGTCGCCGGAGTTCGGCAGCGTGGAGATGGGGTCGCCGATGTCAGTGTCAAAACTGGCGGATCTCTGGTAGGGGGTCCCGAACTGTGCGTCTAAGGTTGATGGTAACATGAGATAGGGGACACGATGTTTACCTAGGTTCGGGCCCTCTCTATGGAGGTAATACCCTACTTCCTGCTTGATTGATATTGATGAATATGAGTGTTACAATAGTTGATCTACCACGACATCGTAATGGCTAAACCCTAGAAGTCTAGCATGTATGACTATGATATTGAGTATATCCTATCCGGACTAAGTCCTCCGGTTTATATAGACACCGGGAGGATCTAGGGTTACACAAGGTCGGTTACAAAGAAGGGAATTGACATATTCCGTCGCCAAGCTTGACTTCCACGCCAAGGAGAGTCACATGCGGACACGGGTGCAGTCTTCTGTCTTCATATCTTCACAGCCCATCAGTCCAGCCCATAGATAACAGGCCGGACGCCCGAGGACCCCTTAGTGCAGGACTCCCTCAGTAGCCCCCGAACTAGTCTTCATTAGCGAGGTGTTCGGCACCCAGATTGTCTTCGGTATTGCAAGGCGGGTTCCTCCTTTAATGATTTCCAAGTAGTGTGTTCGGCCGTAGATTCGATGTCTCCCCTCGGCTTCTGTGCGCTTAAAGTCCACGTTTTCCATGTGTCGAGTGAATGCGGACTGTCAGGGTATTTTTTGCAATAACACCCCAATCCTGCAAGGAAGATCATCTATTTAAAGAGATTGGATCTCAGATCCTTTTGGCACCAAGCGGAGAAAATCCTTAGAGACCGGCAGGCAAGACCATTCTAACATGGCCAACAATCCCAGTTCTTCTTCCCGTTCCAACCTAGAGCGAGGCGAGTGGGAGAGGTGCTCTATGTCCCATTGTAATGCCCTTGATGCAGCTATATCTCCCACGTGTCGAAGCACGACTTAGAGGCATAACCGCATTGAAAGCAATGTCGCAAGTGAGGTAATCTTCACACAACCCATGTAATACATAAGGGACAGAGATACATAGTTGGCTTACAGTCGCCACTTCACACAATACAAGAATAAAGCATTACATCATTCAAATACAATCAAGGTCTGGCTACGGAACCAAAATGAAAGAAGACTACCCCAAATGATACACAGATCCCCGATCGACCCCAACCGGGCTCCGCTACTGATCGACTAGAACGAAACAACATAAAGGACAAGATCTTCATCGAGATCCTCTTTGAGCTCGGTTGCGTCACCTGGAATGGCATCATCGGCACCTACAAGCTAGTTTTGGAAATATCTGTGAGTCACGGGGATTGCAATCTCACACCCTCGCGATCAAGACTAGTTAAGCTTATGGGTAAGGTAAAGGTATGAGGGGGAGCTGCAGCAAGCGACTAGCATATATGGTGGCTAACATACGCAAATGAGAGCGAGAAGAGAAGGCAAAGCACGATCGAGAAACTATGATCAAGAAGTGATCCTAGAACAACCTACGTCAAGCATAACGCCAACACCGTGTTCACTTCCCGTACTCTGCCGGAAAGAGACCATCACGGTTACACACGCGATTGATGTATCTTAATTAAGATCAACTTTTGGTTTTCTACAACCAGACATTAACAAATTCCCATCTGCCCATAACCGCGGGCACGGCTTTCGAAAGTTCAAATCCCTGCAGGGGTGTCCCAACTTAGCCCATCACAAGCTCTCACGGCCAACGAAGGATATTCCTTCTAGCGGGAAGACCCGATCAAACTCGGAATCCCGGTTACAAGACATTTCGACAATGGTAAAACAAGACCAGCAAAGCCGCCCAATGCCCCGACAAATCCCGATAGGAGCTACACATATCTCGTTCTCATGGCACACCGGATAGGTCAAGCTACGAGTAAAACCAAACCTCGAGTTGCCCCGAGGTGGCCCCACAGGCTGCCCGTTTCGGACCAACACTCAGAGGAGCACTGGCCCGGGGGGGTTTAAAATAAAGATGACCCTTGAGTCCGCGAAACCAAAGGGAAAAAGGCTAGGTGGCGAATGGTAAAACCAATGTTGGGAATTGCTGGAGGAGTTTTATTCAAGGCGAACTGTCAAGGGGTTCCCATTATAACCCAACCGCGTAAGGAACGCAAAATCCAGGAACATAACACCAATATGACGAAAACTAGGGCGGCAAGAGTGGAACAAAACACCAGGCATAAGGCCGAGCCTTCCACCCTTTACCAAGTATATAGATGCATTAATTAAATAATAGATATTGTGAGATCCCAACAAGTAAACATGTTCCAACAAGGAAAAACATCTCCATGTTCCAACAAGGAACAAACTTCAATCTTCACCTGTAACAAACAACGCTATAAGAGGGGCTGAGCATAGCGGTAACATAGGCAAACAATGGTTTTGCTAGGACAAGGTGGGTTAGAGGCTTGGTTTAACAATATGGGAGGCATGATAAGCAAGTGGTAGGTATCGCAGCATAGGCATAGCAAAAGAGCGAGCAACTAGCAAGCAAAGATAGAAGTGATTTCGAGGGTCCATGAAGAAGAACGAGTCCATGAAGAAGAACGAGTCCATGAAGAAGACAAACGGACGTAGACGAACGGGTCCTCACAAACGCGACGTTATGGGAACCAACCCGAAGAAGCAACACAGGAAAGGAGCACACAACATAGTAAACAACCGCGACATAAGCATGGCATGATGCACAATCAAGTATGATGCATGTCCGGTTTAATGAAGCATGGCATGGCAAAATGCACAAAGAATCCTACAAATTAAGTGGAGTTCAACATGCAACTCCGTTGCATATTGACAAAACACCACACGCAAGTTATTTAGTTCGATCTTGTTTGTGTACCCAACAATATTAAATGTTGTTAAACATGGCAAGAGGGTGAAGCAAAAGAAAACTACCTATCTAGGCAAGTTTAAATGAGGCCGGAACGACAAACAACAAGTCCGGAAACTCATGTGCATATTTTGGTTATGGTACTGTTCTGCCCTGAACATAATTTTAGAATTGTTAAACATGCTAGATGAGTGCATCATGTTAAACTAGGCATTTTTCTACCCCATTTACATATAAAGTTTATTAAATTTGGAGCTACGGTTGAATAGTTATGAATTAAAGTATTTTAGCATGGCATAGGAGCAAATTATATGTAACCAACATTTTAAACATATTAAAACTCAGGAAAAACTAGACATATTATGAAACTAGAGGAAAAACTAAGCATATTTCATATATAATTCATTTTAATCCGATGCACGAATTGTGAGTTATTATATGCATGTTGTGCAAGGGGTTTTCTGTAAATCTACGTTCTCTGGAAAATTAGCTAAAACGTTCTGCGGAAAAAAAATCACATCTCGGGCCGAAACTGCAGGCTGGCCCAACAAGAGAAATAAAACAAAAGAGGGGCGTTATGGGTGGCCTCACCCGTGGGCTTCGGCCTAGTCAGTGGAACAGAGGCAGGCCGGGCGGTTGCATCGAAGGAGCGGAGAAAATGGGTCGGTTCAGTGGGGAGCAGCGCTAACCACGCAGTCCAGGTGACAGCGGTGTCAACGCACGGCGACTCGCTGACGTGGATCGAGGCAGCGGCATCTTTCTCCTTGAAGCAGAGCAGGGGAAGGAGAGGAGGCTGCCGGGAACGGGTCCGGGCGGCGGAGGTGATCCTGTGTGGGGCGGGGCGGCGCGGCTTGAACTCCGGCAAGACGGAGGTTCGGCAGAGAACAGAGGAAGGAGCTCCGCTCGAGCCAGAGGAAAGGGATGGCGCGATGACTCTCTCCGGCGAGACAGGGACTTGGTGCGGGCTCGTCGGGGTCCTACTGGTGGCTCTCTTCTCCGGCGAAGTTGGACGCAGTGATGTCGAGGTCCTGGAGCAAAGTGAGGAGGCAAGGGATGGCCAGCTCCGAGGCGGACGGGCGCGGTTCAACGGGGACGAGGCGTAGGAGAGCAGTGGGTCTGCGAGGTGGCGCAACGAAGCAGACCCCAGCGCGGGTCTTCAGCGGCAGAAGGTGAGGCCGGAGGGCGCATCCATCCAGGAACAGAGCGGAGGCGAGCTGGGCGTCGAGGCGATGAAGGCCATGGCGACGACGAGGTCAACAAGAGCGGGACGAAGCACTGCTGTCCTCTTCTCTGAAGAAACAGAAACAGCAGCAGGGGTTTGAAGCAGGGGCTCTCCAGCGAGGGCACCGGTGACCGGGGACAGGGCCTAGCTGCCGGGATCCGGTCGGAATGGGCAAGTGCGGCGGAGTGCTAGTCGGATCTGGTCGGAGATTGCGTGGATCCGTGGTGGACGGTGACGAACAGCGAGCGACGGGGTTCCTGCACTCCATGGAAGAGAGAGCCATGAGAGGAGGAGGAGAAGCAAGATGGGGACAAGGAAAGAGAGGGAAGCCGGGCACTGGCCTTGGTCGGGGCGACGCTTGCGAGGGTCAATGACGAGGACAGCGGGGCGGAGCAGTGGCTTGCGGGGGCTCCTCTCCTCTCGATGGAGCTCAGGAACGAGGGCACGGAGAGGCAGCATCCTCGGGTAGTGAGGAGGTCCGGCGGGAGTCATGGCTCCACGTCCGACGCTGGGACGAGACAAAGGAGGTCGGCGGCGGCTGGATTGATTGGGTGGATCGGACAGGAGCGGGCTGCACTACTGATTGGGTGGCGCTAAAAACAAGGGGATGATGGCGGCGGTGCTAGGGGATTGGGTCGAGGAGGAGCAGAAGAGCGATGGTTGGTTCTCTAGTGATCCCGAGGGGAACCAGAGAGAGTAGCGGCGGAAGGAGGATCCCTAGAAAATAGGGTTTGTCCAAAATGGACTAGGGATAGACTATATATATATATGGAAAAGAAGGGAGTAGGATTGTCCGATCAAAATCCGACGGTCGAGAATAGATCGGCTAGGAAAGTCTAAATAAGAAACGGAGACATTTTGTAGATGTTTGGGGATGATCCGGATCCAACGGTGATGATTGTCCGGGTCGGGTCCGGGACAACTTTTCGGACGCGCGCGCGAGGGGGTTTGATGCACTGAGCAGAGAGGGTTTCGGACCGTGCGATCGCATCAGACAACTCCGGAAGCGAAGAGGGGAAAGAGGGTGGACTAGGTGGGCTGTGGCGAGACTGCGAGGGGGAGAAGAGAGAGAGAGAGAGAGAGAGAGAGAGAGAGGGATCGGCATCTGTTTCCGGAGATCGAAAACGTCCGACGTTAGACCGGCTATAATGCCACTATAGTTATCCCTTGGAGTGCCAAACGAACTCCGAATGCGAGGAAATTTGACAGGCGGTCTATCTACACTATAATAATACCACATGTCAACTCTCATCCCATTCCGAGAACATTTTCCGGCCACTTATAAAATACTATTTCGGACATGCCACGGGCGCGTGCGAGTGTGTCTGGGCTCAGAACGGACGACGGACGGAACTGGGGAACCCGGACGGATGCAAGTTTTGAAAACATGATGATGCAATGCACATGATGACATGACAAGATGCAACACGCAAGCGAATGACATGGCAATGACGGCGAATAACTGGAAGACACCTGGCACATCGGTCTCGGGGCGTCACAACACTCCACCACTACGAGAGGATCTCGTCCTGAGATCTAGAATGGCACCGGAGGGACAACGGAAAAGAAAGAGAAGAGGTAAAACTAAGTTGCGTCTTCGACAAACGAGTTAAACCAAAGAACCTTGAAAAAGGTTAAGCCATCTCGAGAAAAGAATACAACAGAGATGAACGAAGTATAAAGCACTCCGTTAGGAAAGAGGAACGCGGAAGAACAAGGTTGAAAGCACTCCGGTAGGGAAGAGTAATAAGGAAGAACAAATTCGGACAGCACTCCGGTTGAAAAGAGATGCAAAGCTTGATAAGGCGAAGAGAACTTGAGCCAAAAGGCACACCTCCGGTTAAATGGATAAGCACGAAAGAACATGATCTAGACAAGAACAAGAAGAAGGTTTTAAGAGAGCAGCAACACAATGCCTCCGGGAGAAAGAAATAGAAGATAGATAATTGAAATAAAAGAATGGAGAAGAAAATGCCAACTTCTGCCACAAAAGAGTTTGAAAAGGCATCTTTAGGAGAAGGGTCGAACGGAGTTGTTGGAAAACCAACAACGAAAAGAGTAAGCTTGTAGTGGGCTTATGGAAAACATCTCAAAACTGAGTTGAAATTCTGCCACTGACGGAAACGATAGATTGGGTAGATATCCACAAGGAGACGAGAAACTATTTCACCGGAAGCATGAAAGAAGAACTTGGGTCCTTTATGAGCACCATATTTAGCAACAATCCTTAGGGAAAGTTTTAGGTGAAAAATTACCCAAGATAACTCCAATGAAGAGATTGATGGATTTAAAATACCTCATTCTTAACAAAGTGTGAATCATGAAACATGAACTCAAATTATCAAGAATGACATAATACCACCTCCAATGATACGGAAGAAAGAATTGCACTCCGGATTGCAAGATGGAGAATGCTTGAGCTCCTTTTGAAAAGAATCTTGATGAACACTTCGAGAAGGAATTAAATCCTTGATGAACCATCATGTAGAACCTTCATGAAGAACTCTGGTAAACAAAAGAATGATCAAATGGAAGGAAAGAGTAGTTGAAAACACAAGGTGAATCCTTGTAATGATTTGGATGGATCTTCGCGACGATATAATTGAAAGAGGTTGGAACTCCGGGAAAAAGATAAGATGAGCAATTGACAATGAGAATTAGTTATTTTGAACAAACTCCAGAGGAACGAATCCATCATTTGGATGAAGCAAGAATAAGAATTATGTTATGCGTATCATTCATCAATTTAAATTGATGACAAGCAATGGATTTGGCATACTACTTATTCTCGTAGAAAAAGATTTATGAGAGATATAGCGCCAACTTGAGAAGGTCTTCAACGAACCACCGGTAGGATTGGAAATAAGGAGTCACTTGATATTATAACGAAGGAAGAAGAATCTTAGAAGAGGCACCGGTAGAATTCAAAATGAACGAAGAAAATATAAAGAAACACCGGGAAGAATTTGCAAATGAACGAAGATGCTTGAGAGAATTTAGATTCAAGTGAAACGAATAGATCACGAACCGATTAGAGAATATTTGAATGAGGCACCGGTAAGATTCGGAGAGAAATAGTTGAAAGCTGAGAATGAATAAATCTGAGATGATGTCCTTCGGAGAATCAAACTGGAAAGACTCTTGAATTGCTCCGGAATGGTGAAAAGAATATCTCACAATCGAAAATAATTATGAGAGGATGGCATCAAGCTAGAATCATGAATCTTGAGAGAACGGGTAATATTTGGAGGAAAAACTCTTCTTCGGTCTTCAAATGTTGAGAATGACGACAAGAAACACCACCATGAGTTGTTGAGATACTCCGAAATGAAAATTAGAACTATTGAAACCAATGATGAAAAGAATTTGAAAGATCTTGGAGAAAGACATTTGACTGATGATAAATCATTCTTACATCAATCTTTGAAATGAATTTGAAAAGCTCCGGGCAAATAAGAAGAGTCAGGTAAGATCCTGGGAAAAGACCTGTGGGTTAGGGCCCACTCAAAAGATACACCGTTGAACGATTTGAAGGAGATCTTGCACCGGTTGAATTAAATGACTTGAATGAAATAACAACCTCGAAGGATCTTGAATGAATGCAGAGTGGAAAACACGAATCTTCAAGATATCTTGAGCACTCCGGAACAAATGAATAGCGAGAGGTGAATGATAAAGAGGTGCACCGGTAAGAAAAGGTATTTGAAACATGGAAAAAGGATATGATCCACAAAGCTTGACTTGGTTCCACCGGAGAAGAAAAAGAACGAAGAAGGATGAACTAGAAGCTCCATTAGAATCTTCATGAGAAACACCGGATAAGAATGGAGAGACTTCCATCGATAAAATGGATAGTCGAATAAGAAATCTGAGTCCCTGAAGAAAAAGGGTGGGTGGGCAGGAAAAACAAAGGCAACTTGGAGACGGATGAAGCAAACACCGTTGAGAAGAACTGATACTCTTGCGGATGTTGCAATGATTGGATCCACTTGAAGAGAAGCACACCGGTTAAAAAGAATTGACATGACAAACTCGATGATCGAGAAGGATTAGTGTTCACGTCGGGGTATGAGAACAACGCTTAGGAAAAGGTATGGAATCAACATTTGACTTCGAAGCAACTCGAATATCACCACTCAAAACAAAACAAAGGATTGTCTTGCAAAATAAGCCGGAACAAACATATGATAGAGATTTTGTCCGAAGTTTTCATGGTGGGGCCTACACGGGCTCGATCGTACAGCACCATCATGTACAAGGCAGTGCACATGACATACGAAGCATCCCCGAGTCGGCATTGCCAAGGACTCTTTAAGACACAACGAGACAACTGTAAAACCAACCGTGGATAGGCGGACCACTAGACGTCGAACCCCAATTTCATATCATACCTCTGTCGGAAAGATATCCTAGGAGCTACTTGAATTCCCACTTATAAACTCCCGAAATTTTCCGGTTATGCAATTAGGTGTTGGGGATACAGGGGAAGCATAATATCTCACCCAAAATTAGAAAATCCTACATCCAAATGTATCCATCCTTCAACACATAACCAAGAAACCTTCGGAAATCATCTACCTCAACCTTCGAAAAGCATCCGTTATACAAGTTATGGCAATACTCCCAAACTCCCACCCCAGTACTGGGTGGCGTCGAGGTTATCTCACCAACAACTACATAAAAGAGATTTTCGATGTCGGCGAAACTAAACTCAGGTATTCCAGAACTGCAACGATAAAATTGTGACAACAACACCTCGGAGCTCAACTCCCCGGGACACTGCCACAATCCCTAAATGACAGGAGGCACCAAGAACACTGTTCTCGTCACAAATCGATCGGAACGATTCCATAACACACGTGTGATCCTAATTTTTTTTAGTGAAATTTGAGAAGAGAAGAGTCAAAGCTCTATGTAAGGATGCCTTACCAGAGCGATGAAGGCACTGGGGAGTAAAAAGAATTCCTAAACTCTCTGATATATAATTCCTAAATGACTCAAAACATTTTTCTAGACTCAACAACGCCAGCTATTCGATCAAGCAGGGGGCTCCTAAGGTCGGGGAAGGCTCTGATACCAACTTGTAACACCCTCGATGCGTCTATATCTCCCATGTGTCAAAGCACGACTTAGAGGCATAACCGAATTGAAAGCAATGTCGCAAGTGAGGTAATCTTCACACAACCCATGTAATACATAAGGGACAGAGATACATAGTTGGCTTATAGTCGCCACTTCACACAATACAAGAATAAAGCATTACATCATTCAAATACAATCAAGGTCCGGCTACGGAACCAAAATGAAAGAAGACTAGCCCAAATGATACATAGATCCCTGATCGACCCCAACTGGGCTCCGCTACTGATCGACTAGAACGAAACAACATAAAGGACAAGATCTTCATCGAGCTCCTCCTTGAGCTCGGTTGCGTCACCTGGAATGGCATCATCGGCACCTGCAAGCTGGTTTTGGAAATATCTATGAGTCACGGGGACTCAGCAATCTCACACCCTCGTGATCAAGACTATTTAAGCTTATGGGTAAGGTAAAGGTATGAGGGGTAGCTGCAGCAAGCAACTAGCATATATGGTGGCTAACATACGCAAATGAGAGCGAGAAGAGAAGGCAAAGCACGATCGAGAAACTATGATCAAGAAGTGATCCTAGAACAACCTACGTCAAGCATAACTCCAACACCGTTTTCACTTCCCGAACTCTGCCGGAAAGAGACCATCACGGTTACACACGCGATTGATGTATTTTAATTAAGATCAACTTCAGGTTTTCTACAATCGGACATTAACAAATTCCCATCTGCCCATAACCGTGGGCACGACTTTCGAAAGTTCAAATCCCTGCAGGGGTGTCCCAACTTAGCCCATCATAAGTTCTCACAGCTAACAAAGGATATTCCTTCTAGCGGGAAGACCCGATCAAACTCGAAATCCCGGTTACAAGACATTTCGACAATGGTAAAACAAGACCAGCAAAGCCGCCCGATGCGCCGATAAATCCCGATAGGAGCTGCACATATCTCGTTCTTAGGGCACACCGGATAGGTCAAGCTACGAGTAAAACCAACCCTCGAGTTGCCCCGAGGTGGCCCCGCAGGCTGCCCGTTTCGGACCAACACTCAGAGGAGCACTGGCCCGGGGGGGGTTTAAAATAAATATGACCCTTGAGTCCGCGAAACCCAAGGGAAAAAAGACTAGGTGGCGAATGGTAAAACCAATGTTGGGCATTGCTGGAGGAGTTTTATTCAAGGTGCACTATCAAGGGGTTCCCATTATAACCCAACCGCGTAAGGAACGCAAAATCCGGGAACATAACACCGATATGACGGAAACTAGGGCGGCAAGAGTGGAACAAAACACCAGGCATATGGCCGAGCCTTCCACCCTTTACCAAGTATATAGATGAATTAATTAAATAATAGATATTGTGATATTCCAACAAGTAAACATGTTCCAACAAGAAACAACATCTCCATGTTCCAACAAGGAACAAACTTCAATCTTCACCTGCAACTAACAACACTATAAGAGGGGCTGAGCATAGCGGTAACACAGCCAAACAACGGTTTCCTAGGACAAGGTGGGTTAGAGGCTTGGTTCAACAATATGGGAGGCATGATAAGCAAGTGGTAGGTATCGTAGCATAGGCATAGCAAAAGAGCGAGCAACTAGCAAGTAAAGATAGAAGTGATTTCGAGGGTATGGTCATCTTGCATGAGATCCTGCAAGGAAGAAGAACGAGTCCATGAAGAAGACAAACGGACGTAGATGTACGGGTCCTCACAAACGCGACGCTATTGGAACCAACCCGAAGAAGCAACACTGGAAAGGAGCATACAACATAGTAAACAACCACGACATAAGCATGGCATGATGCACAATCAAGTATGATGCATGTCCGGTTTAATGAAGCATGGCATGGCAAAATGCACAAACAATCCTACAAATTAAGTGGAGTTCAACATGCAACTCTGTTGCATATTGACGAAACACCACATGCAAGTTATTTAGTTCGATCTTGTTTGTGTACCCAACAATATTAAATGTTGTTAAACATGGCAAGAGGGTGAAGCAAAAGGAAACTACCTATCTAGGCAAGTTTAAATGAGGCCGGAACGACAAACAGCAAGTCCGGAAACTCCTCATGTGCATATTTTGGTTATGGTACTGTTCTGCCCTAAACATAATTTTAGTGCTGTTAAACATGCTAGATGAGTGCATCATGTTAAACTAGGCATTTTTCTACCCCATTTACATATAAAGTTTATTTAATTTGGAGCTACGGTTGAATAGTTATGAATTAAAGTATTTTGGCATGGCATAGGAGCAAATTATATGTAACCAACATTTTAAACATATTAAACATGGATGAAAATGACATATTATGAAACTAGAGGAAAAACTAAGCATATTTCATATATAATTCATTTTAATCCGATGCACGAATTGTGAGTTATTATATGCATGTTGTGCAAGGTTTTTTTTGTAAATCTGCGTTCTCTGGAAAATTAGATAAAACGTTTTGCGGAAAAAAAATCACATCTTGGGCCAAAACTGCAGGCTGGCCTAACAAGAGAAATAAAACAAAAGAGGGGCATTGTGGGTGGCCTCACCCGTGGGCTTCGGCCCGGTCAGTGGAACAGAGGCAGGCCGGGCGGTTGCATCGAAGGAGCGGAGAAAATGGGCCGGTTCAGTTGGGAGGAGCGCTAACCACATAGTCCAGGTGATAGCGGTGTCAACGCTCGGTGACTCACTAACGTGGATCGAGGCAGCGGCATCTTTCTTCTCGAAGCAGAGCAGGGGAAGGAGAGCAGCGGCCGGGAACAGGTCCGGGCGGCGGAGGTGATCCCCTGTGGGGCGGCGCGGCGCGGCTTGAACTCTGGCAAGACGGAGGTTCGGCAGAGAGCAGAGGAAGGAGCTCCGCTCGGGCCAGAGGAAAGGGATGGCGCGATGAATCTCTCCGGCGAGACAGGGACTTGGCGCAGGCTCGTCGGGTCCTACTGGTGGCTCTCTTCTCCGGCGAACTTGGAAGCAGCGATGTCGAGGTCCCGGAGCAAAGTGAGGAGGCAATGGACGGCCAGCTCTGAGGCGGACAGGCGCAGTTCAACGGGGACGAGGTGCAGGAGAGCAGAGGGCCTGCGAGGGTCTTCAGCGGCAGAAGGCGAGGCCGGAGGGCGGATCCGTCCAGGAACAGGGCGGAGGCGAGCTGGGCGTCGAGGCGATGAAGTCCATGGCGACGGCGTGGTCAACAAGAGCGGGACGACGTGCAGCTGTCCTCTTCTCTGAAGAAACAGAAACAACAGCAGGGGTTTGAAGAAGGGGCTCTCCGGCGAGGGCACCGGTGACCGGGGACGGGGCCTAGCTACCGGGATCCGGTCGGAACGGGCAAGTGCGGCGGAGTGCCAGTCGGATCTGGTCGGAGATTGCATGGATCCGTGGTGGACAGTGACGAACAGCGGGCGACGGGGTTCCTGCACTCCATGGAAGAGAGAGCCATGAGAGGAGGAGAAGAAGCAAGTTGGGGAGAAGGAAAGAGAGGGAAGCCGGGCACTGGCCTGGGTCGGGGCGACGCTTCCAAGGGTCAACGACGAGGACAGCGGGGCGGAGCAGTGGCTTGCAAGGGCTCCTCTCCTCTCGATGGAGCTCGGGAACGAGGGCACGGGGAGGCAGCAGCCTCGGGCAGTGAGGAGGTCCAGCGGGAGTCGCGGCTCCACGTCCGACGCTGGGACGAGACGAAGGAGGTCGGCGGCGGCTGGATTGATTGGGTGGATCGGACAGGAGCGGGCTACACTGCTGATGATCCCGAGGGGAACCCGAGAGAGTGGTAGAGCAAGGAGGATCCCTAGAATATAGGGTTTGTCCAAAATGGACTAGGGATAGACTATATATATATGGAAAAGGAGGGAGTTGGATCGTCCGATCAAAATCCGATGGTCGAGAATAGATGGGCTAGGAAAGTCTAAATAAGAAACGGAGACGTTTTGTAGATGTTTGGGGATGATCCGGATCCAACGGTGATGACTGTCCGGGTCGGGTCCAGGACAACTTTTCGCATGCGCGCGCGAGGGGGTTTGATGCACTGAGCAGAGAGGGTATCGGACCGTGCGATCACATCGGACAACTCCGGAAGCGAAGAGGGGAAAGAGGGTGGACTAGGTGGGCTGTGGCGAGACTGCGAGGGGGAGAAGAGAGAGAGAGGGACCGGCATCTGTTTCCGGAGACCGAAAACGTCCGACGTTAGATCGGCTATAATGCCACTATAGTTATTCGTTGGGGCGCCAAGCGAACTCTGAATGCGATGAAATTTGACAGGCGGTCTGTCTACACTATAATAAGAGCACATGTCAACTCTCATCCCATTCCGAGAACATTTTCCGGCCATTTATAAAATACTATTTTGGACATGCCGCGGGCGCGTGCGAGTGTGTCTGGGCTCAGAATGAACGATGGACGGAACTGGGGAACCCGGATGGATGCAAGTTTTGAAAACATGATGATGCAATGCACATGATGACATGACAAGATGCAACATGCAAGCGAATGACATGGCAACGACGGCGAATAACTGGAAGACACCTTGCACATCTGTCTCGGGGCGTCACACCCATAGCCGATTGGTACACCAACAAACAAAAGCATCATGATTATCTTGATGGGAACTAAACCAGGATACCCAAGAAAAAAATTCTTCATTTAACCAGTGATAGTACTAGATTAGCATCAGCAATAGGAGCACATGGACAATGTCTGCACAACCACCATGTACTTTTTTCGAAACAACATTTATACCTCCATCGAGGCATAAATCAGGACAACTTTTCGAGTGGGATTTCCTCTATAATAGTATCGTGGACCATCCGACGAACCCTAGCTACTATACATGTGGAGCTAGAGAGTAGTCGCATAGAAGAAAACCAGCATGCAGCGACCTCGGGAGCTGGACCAGTACAAGAAGTTATACCTCAGGTGGGCGAGATGTCGCTTAGGTGGGCAGGCGGGATCTGCTCACACGACAGCAGTGAACAAGGGCGCAGAAGACCTTCGTCCGCACCAGCGCCGGCTCCAAGAGGACAGTGCACATCGGGTTCCTCTATCGCTGACGGCGACAACGTTAACACTGCACCTCCTCACCTCCCGCAGCGGACGGGATTCGGCCGGATCTGTGACCACTAGTGAGGAGAGAGATAGTGTGGACACTGTCATCTTGTTTTGATATGGAGAGGGTGAGAGAGCGAGACGCGAGAAAATCTATCAAACAAGAGGCTATAATGGAGTAAAACAATCTCTCCATAGTAGTGGTTTTAAATAGAATACGCATGTTCCCAAAAAAAAGAAACAAAAACTAGCGCACAATTTTTTAACGTACCAAGAAAGAAAACTCGATCAAAAACACGCCCCCGCTTCCAGGTCGCGAGAGTCGTCGCGCACACAGACATAGACATAGACATGCATATCCGTGTTTACGTAAAATTCCATTTCCATCTCCATTTCCAAGCAATTTTGCCCAACTGGCACATTATTTACGTTGTTAATTATATATGCGGCAATATTAACGTACATCATCCCTTGTTTGCGGGCGTCCGGACCACTACCACGGCCGCTCCTGACCAACCCGAACCCTCTTCATCAGCCGCGCGTGCTTCCCGCCCGAAATGGTCAGTGCCACATTCATGCCCGGCCAGAGCGGACGCGACCTCTCAGTGGCTCTAGCATTGAAGCGGCGCATCGGCCTAGAGAGCGTCGCCCGCACCGCTTCCTGGTGCACGCTACTGCTCCGCATTCAAAGGTTGCAATAGCCGGCCACAACATGCATGTAAAAAGTTCTTGGGAGTCCGTGCTACAACTAGCTGTCCTCCCCCAACTCGTCAATCTCTTCTAGTAGTACTAGTACTCCATGGCGCAATCCATCGACAAGCAGGCGGGAAAGTTATCGTATACTCGATTTGCGATGAGTGGCATGCCGAGCAACCGTGTGGGTTCTTGCCGTGGAGGAGGGTGAGACATGAACGCGACATACATGATTTAAACGTTGGTTTTGCTCGATGGCGCGATCCAACGAAATGAAATGTTGGTTTCTCTCCGTTTCCATTTTTTCTCTGGAAAAACGGAAAATTTCCACTCCATTTTCATTCCTACTCCAAGGTTGCCCCGTTACAACATTCCATCAAATACAAAGGAAAACTAACACGCATGCTGATGCAAGTCAATGATTCACAGATCATAGCCAATATTTACTTCACAACTAAAGACAAAAGTTGTGAGAGCATGTAGGAAAGAAAAACTACTGATGGGGTCACTACGACTTAAACCCTAAAAAGGATTTAATTTCGTGGCCAGGTAGAACCTGTCGAAGGAAACATGGCTAGCACCCTTGGATCATAGATGCTTTTGTGCAGTTCCACTAAAATTGAGCTGAGCATCCTTGATGGCAAAGATATTGAAGCTGCGGCAGTTAATGAGACATAAACTCATCACAAGTAGAAGCCGACATGGAGATCGAGCTACGTGTGGAGCTGTGGCAGTGGAGCAAGCCAGCTCCAAAAGGAAGACGGGCTACCTGGGACGTCGGATTGTAGCTAGAAGGGCGGTTGGGACGCGACATCGGCACATACCGCGATGACCCCTGATTGGGACGCACTGACTGTGGATTTTCTCCCTCGCTGATGTCTACCGCGTCTACGCGGAACACTGTTCCCTTCCCCCAGCTGCGGCATCAGGCCGGATATGTGACCAGGGGTGTGGCCACCGTCGTTCTATGCTTGTGAAGAGAGCAACCCAAGCAAGCAGGCTTGTGATAACCCACAAGTATAGGGGATCGCAACAGTTTTCGAGGGTGAAGTATTCAACCCAAATTTATTGATTCGACACAAGAGGAGCCAAAGAATATTCTCAAGTATTAGCAGCTGAGTTGTCAATTCAACCACACCTGGAAACTTAATATCTGCAGCAAAGTGTTTAGTAGCAAAGTAATATGATAGTGGTGATAATGGCAGCAAAAGGTAATAGTAGTAAAAGTATTGTTTTTGGTATTTTGTAGTGATGATAGCAATAGCAACGGAAAAGTAAATAAGCGAAGAACAATATATGTAAAGCTCGTAGGCAATGGATCGGTGATGGACAATTATGCAGGATGCGGTTCATCATGTAACAGTGATAACCTAGGGTGACACAGAACTAGCTCCAGTTCATTGATATAATGTAGGCATGTATTCCGAACATAGTCATACGTGCTTATGGAAAAGAACTTGCATGACATCTTTTGTCCTACCCTCCCATGGCAGCGGGGTCCTTACGGAAACTAAGGGATATTAAGGTCGCCTTTTAATAGAGAACCGGAACAAAGCATTAACACATAGTGAATACATGAACTCCTCAAACTATGGTCATCACCGGTAAGTATCCCAATTATTTTCACTTCGGGGATAACGGATCATAACACATAATAGGTGACTATAGACTTGCAAGATAGGATCAAGAACACTCATATATTGATGAAAACATAATAGGTTCAGATCTGAAATCATGGCACTCAGGCCCTAGTGACAAGCATTAAGCATAGCAAAGTCATAGCAACATCAATCGCAGAACATAGTGGACACTACAGATCAAACCCTAACAAAACTAACTCGATTACATGATAGATCCCATCCAACCCATCACCATCCAGCAAGCCTACAATGGAATTACTCACGCACGGCGGTGAGCATCATGAAATTGGTGATGGAGGATGGTTGATGATGACGATGGCGACGGATTCCCCTCTCCGGAGCCCCGAACGGACTCAAGATCAGCCCTCCCGAGAGGTTTTTGGGCTTGGCGGTAGCTCCGTATCGTAAAACGTGATGATTTCTTCTCCTTGATTTTTTTCTCCCCGAAACTCAATATATGGAGGTGGAGTTGGAGTCGGAGAGGCAACAGGGGGCCCACGAGTTAGGGGGGCGCGCCCCCCACCCTCGTGGCAAGGTGGTGCCCCCCTTGGCCTTCATCTTTGGCAGGTATTTTTCTTATTTTCTGAAAAGTGTCTCCGTGAAGTTTTAGGTCACTCCCAGAACGTTTGCTCCTGCACATAAATAACACCATGGTAATTCTGCTGAAAACAGCGTCAGTCCGGGTTAGTTCCATCCAAATCATGCAAGTTAGAGTCCAAAACAAGGGCAAAAGTGTTTGAAAAAGTAGATACGTTGGAGACGTATCAGCTTGTAGCTTAGGCTCCTGCTAGTGTATATATAGTGTTTTTTTCTCCATATCAACTATTTTATATTGCGTACGTGTCATTGAAGAGTGAAATGATGGTTGCTTCTTCTGACTAACTTACTGTGTGATTTGACTGCTCCTTTAGTGGCCCCTACACGTACTCCCCCTACGTGTATGCAACAGTCACACATACATATGGACGCAAAAACGCGCGCGACACCCGAATGCATGCATGTCCGAGCACACGATGGAACACAAACGGTCACGCTCAAGTGCTCAACCAACATGTGCATGCACACACATACTCAGTCAGGGTGAGCTAGTGACCGTATAAACACCGGAAAATGTATATATTGAGCGCAATGAGCGTATTATGAAGTCCACTAACCGTATTATTACAAATATACAGTGACAGACAATGTATTTATCTAGTTTGAAATTAAGGCATATTAACCGGAGAGGAGGCAGTATGGACTATCATTACATTGTTGTGTCCCGTCAACTTGCCGAACGAGGAGAAGCTTGCAGGACGGGAGAAGCTTGCGCGCGGTTACTCGCAGGACAAGGAGAAACTGTTAACTAATGCAAGCTCTCCTTCGCTCAGGCGGTGGACGTGCAACGGTTAATTCGGTGCCAGATTGCCAGAAGCATACACTGTACTAGTACTATTATTGTTGCACTTCCCGAAGAGGCGAACAACCAAGCGCAAAGTTTACTAGTACTAGTACGACTACTATAGTCTATAGAGGTATGTACTATACTAGTACTAGGAACTGGATGGAGGAGCGTCTGCACTCTTATCATATTTTTAAAATGTGATAAAGCTATCTTCAACACATTTGGTTCTCTTCGAGGGTTCTCGCATGTTATAATGGAAGTTGATTGCATGGAACACTCGCCACAATTCTCACCTAATTCTGGCTCATATCCTGTTACAAATAGGAGCACTCGGTAATATTTCCTCTTTTTTGTTATTCAGCGTGTAAACAGGTCAGCAAACCATGCGGCGCATCTTTGTGAGAACCGTGCTTGCTGCACTTTGAATGTGGCCGAGAGCTGGCTTGATGAAACATCTAGCTTCCTACTTCATTTTTTGCAGGGTACCTCGCTTCCTAGTGACCAGTGTCTTGGCTGATCGTCCTAAGAATGCTTATATATGAATAAAGCTCTCTCATTTACCCGCAAAAAAGATTAAGCCGTATTAACCGGAAAGGAGGGAGTATGGACTAGCACTACTTGTTGGTGTGTCTCGTCAACTTGGTAGATCCCATCCAACCCATCACCGTCCAGCAAGCCTACGATGGAATAACTCACGCACGGCGGTGAGCATCATGAAATTGGTGATGGAGGATGGTTGATGATGACGATGGCGACGGATTCCCCTCTCTGGAGCCCCGAACGGACTTCAGATCAGCCCTCCCGAGAGGTTTTACGGCTTGGCGGCAGCTCCGTATCGTAAAACGCAATGATTTCTTCTCCTTGATTTTTTCTCCCCGAAACTCAATATATGGAGGTGGTTTTGGAGTAGGAGAGGCAACAGGGGGCCCACGAAGTAGGGGCGCGCGCCCTAGGGCGGCAGGCGCGCCCCCCACCCTCGTGGCAAGGTGGTGGCCCCCCTGGCCTTCATGTTTGGCAGGTATTTTTCTTATTTTCTGAAAAGTGTCTCCGTGAAGTTTCAGGTCATTCCGAGAACGTTTGCTCCTGCACATAATTAACACCATGGTAATTCTGCTGAAAACAACGTCAGTCCAGGTTAGTTCCATTCAAATCATGCAAGTTAGAGTCCAAAACGAGGGCAAAAGTGTTTGGAAAAGTAGATACATTTGAGACGTATCAACTCCCAAAGTAGATACGTTGGAGTCCAAAGCATGAGTAGGATATAATCCACCATGAACATAAATATTGTGAAGGCTATATTGATTTTGTTTCAACTACATGCGTGAACATGTGCCAAGTCAAGTCACTTAAATCATTCAGAGGAGGATACCACCCTATCATACCACATCATAACCATTTTAATAGCATGTTGGCACGCAAGGTAAACCATTATAACTCATAGCTAATCAAGCATGGCACAAGAAACTATGATCTCTAGTTGTCATTGCAAACATGTTTATTCATAATAGGCTAAATCAAGAATGATGAACTAATCATATTTACAAAAACAAAAGAGGTCGAGTTCATACCAGCTTTTCTCATCTCAGCCAGTCCATCATATATCATCATAATTGCCCTTCACTTGCACGACCGAACGATGTGAATAATAATAATAGTGCACGTGCATTGGACTAAAGTGGAATCTGCAGGCATTCAATAAACAGGAGAAGACAAGGCAATATGGGCTATTTTGTCAGATCAACAATAATGCATATAAGAGCCTCTTCAACAATTTAATTATGGTCTTCTCCTATCAACCCCCAAAGAAAAGAAAAGAAATAATACTATTTACACGGGAAAGCTCCCAAGAAGCAAAAGAAGAACGGGAAATCTTTTTGGGTTTTCTTTTTAATTACTATTACAAACATGGAAAGTAAACTAATTAAACACACAAGAAGAAAGCATAAAAAGGGAAATAAACTAGCATGGATGATACAATGGAAAAGTATGAGCACCGACATCTAGCAATGAGTGTGTGAGGATAAATGTAATGTCGGTGAGAAATACGTACTCCCCCAAGCTTAGGCTTTTGGCCTAAGTTGGTCTATGGCCACGGCTGGCTTGGCTGATATCCATAATAATAGTTGGGGTCGTACTGTGATGCAGAAGAGGAAGACTCCGGTTGCCACTGGCTGACAATCATCTCTGGATCCCACTGATAATTAGACTGTCGTGAAGGATCAAATTGTGGTTCCGGCTCTGGCTCCTCGGCTGGTGCAGGGTTCCGGTAGGCGTGAATAGCCGTCAACGGAACAAGATACGTGCCTACAGCCAAATCAAACAAAGAAGGAGCAGGCAAGGTAATAGTCTCAGGATGATGTTTATTAAAGAACAATTGATATTTAAGCTCTCCTTCCCTATTCTTAAGAATAAAATCATGTGCCACCATACATTTATAATATAAATAAACATGAGGCAGCACCTTTTCTTCCTTCTCATAATTCCTAATAGGTATGTTAAAATGTCTAGCTAGGCGTGTAGCATAGATGCCTCCAAAGATGGGGCCCTTGGTACGGTTCAGACTTAACCATTTGGCAAAAATGCCGCCCATACTAAAATTGTTATCACCATTTAAACCGTGGTGCAAAATAGTAATATAAGGGATACTCAGGTTTCCACAGTTTCCACGACCAATCAATCAATGACTAGCAAATAATGCAAAATAACATAAAATAGGAAAGTGTATGCTAGTGATTCGTGCATCAGAAACCTTCCTTGTTTCCCCTACAGTGATATTACCGATAAATCCCTCCACATCATCACGATGTGGTTCTTCTGTCTTGCCCTCAAAAGGTACTAAACAAATCCGACAGAAATCATAAAGTGACATCTCCTTATGCTCATCATAAAAATAAAACTCCACCGTAGGTGGTGACCTCCTAGAATGGAAATGAATGTTTTGCACAAAGATATTTGTGAGCAAGAGATACTGATCGCATTGGTCGTGGAGGAAAGCGGTAAGGCCTGCAGTCTGAGCCAATTCATGAAAATCTTCATAAATCCCGACTGCTCTCAAGAAATCCTCGGAAGGCCATTCACACGCCCGAACCTCCGCGATGTGAGGCAGATTATACTTAGGCTTTGGTGCCTTTTCCTTCGAACTTTGGCTCGATGAGCCCCTCAAAAGTCTCCTCATCATTTTCTGAAAAAATTCTGAAATTTTGAGTAACTTCAAAATAAAAGTAAACCAAACTCAATAATATTGATAGTAACTACTCCTACAAGTGCCTAGGGCCTATATCACGCATCAAAACTACTTTTGACCATATAAATTTGACACGCAGCTCAAGAACGGGGTCACCTAAGCAGCAAAAATTTGCAATGAATAAAGCACTAGAACAAAACTAATTGCACCAATGGGGGAGTCACATACCAAGGAACAATCTCCCCAAGCAGTTTTGTGAGAGGTGCTTTGAGCAAGGAGATCGAAAATGGCAGCAAAACGAGCTTGGACTCGGGTTTGAGCTGGTTATTCGTGTTTGGGGAAGGAAGAAGGAGTGTATGGGTGAAAGGATAAGTGGAGGAGGGCCACCATGGGCCCACGAGGCAGGGGGCGCGCCCTCCACCCTCGTGGGCAGGTGGTTGGCCCCCCTGGTGTGTTCTCAGTTCCATAAATCCTCAAATATTCTAGAAAAAAACATATTTAATTTTCAGGGCATTTGGAGAACTTTTATTTTCGAGGTATTTTTATATTGCACGGATAATGAGATAACAGACAGACAAATATTTATTTTAATTTTATTTATTATAAATAACAGAAAGTAAAAGTGGGATACAGAAGGTTGTGCCTTGTAGTCTCATCCATCTCATGATCATCAAAAGGAATCAACTAACAAGGTTGATCAAGTCTTGTTAACGAACTCATTCCGAATAACATGGAACCGGAGAAATTTCGAATAACACTATGTTACCTCAACAGGGATATGCACATCCCCAATAATAAGAATATCATATTTCTTCTTGATAGTAGGAAGAGGAAATTCAAAACCTCGAAATATAATCGATGGAATTTTTCCAATAGAGTTGATACTATGAACTTGAGGTTGTTTCCTCGGAAAGTGTACCATGTGCTCATTACCATTAACATGAAAAGTGGCATTGCCTTTAGTGCAATCAATAACAGCCCCTACAGTATTCAAAAAGGGTCTTCCAAGAATAATAGACATAGTATCGTCCTTAGGAATATCAAGAATAACAAAGTCCGTTAAAATAGTAACATTTGCAACTACAACATGCACATCCTCACAAATACCGACAGGTATAGGAGCAGCCATTTGCAAAGATATTTCAGTAGGTGTCAACTTATTCAAATCAAGTCTACGATATAAAGAGAGAGGCATAACACTTACACCGACTCCAAGATCACATAAAGCAATTTTAACATAGTTTGTTTTAATAGAGCATGGTATCGTGGGTACTCCTGGATCTCCAAGTTTCTTTGGTATTCCACCCTTGAAAGTGTAATTAGCAAGCATGGTGGAAATTTCAGCTTCCGGTATCTTTCTTTTATTTGTAATAATATCTTCCATATACTTAGCATAAGGATTGGTTTTGAGCATATCAGTTAATCGCATACCCAACAAGATAGGTCTAATCATTTCAGCAAAGCGCTCAAAATCCTCATCATCCTTTTTCTTGGATGGTTTTTGAGGAAAGGGCATGGGTTTCTGAACCCAAGGCTCTCTTTCTTTACCATGTTTCCTAGCAACGAACTCTTTCTTATCATAACGTTGATTCTTTGATTGTGGGTTATCAGGATCAACATCAGGTTCAGTTTCTATATCATTGTCATCACTAGGTGGAGCATCATCATGAACATTATTATTAACATTATCACTAGTTTTAGTTTCATTACTAGGTTGTGTTTCAGCATCAGAAATAGAAATATCATTTGGATTCTCAGGTGTTTCAATAATATGATCACTAGAAGCATGCAAAGTCCTATCAGTTTTCTTTTTCTTCTTTTTAGAAGAACTAGGTGCATCTAAATTATTTCTCTGAGAATCTTGCTCAATTCTCTTAGGATGGCCTTCAGGATACAAAGGTTCCTGAGTCATTCTACCACCTCTAGTCATAACTCTAACAACATTATCATTATTCTTATTATTCAATTCATTGAGAAAATCATTTTGAAGTTTAAGTACTTGTTCTACTTGAGTGGTAACCATAGAAGCATGTTTAATAATAAGTTTAAGTTCACCTTTGACATTAGCCATATAATCACCCAAGTGTCCAAGCATATTTGAATTGTATTTTAATTGTCTACCAAAATAAGCATTAAATCTTCTTGCTTAGCCATAAATTTACCAAACTCATCTAAGCATGGGCTAACAATTTTAGTAAATGGGATTCCAACTTTATCATATCTATAGAGAGAATTTACCTTTACTACATGTGTCGGGTTATCAAGACCATGAGTTTCTTCAATAGGTAAAGGATTTGGATTATATGTTTCTTCAACAGGCGGTAAATTAAGACCATGTATTTCTTCAATAGGAGGTAAATTCTTAATATCTTCAGCTTTAATACCCTTTTCTTTCACAGATTAATTTGCCTCTTGCATATCTTCAGGACTGAGAAATAGAATACCCCTCTTCTTCGGAGTTGGTTAAGGAATAGGCTCAGGAATTGGCTCCGGAGGTGTCCAATTATTTTTATTTGTCAACATATTATTCAATAGAATTTTAGCTTCATCCGGTGTTCTTTCTCTGAAAACAGAACCAGCACAACTATCCAGGTAATCTCTGGAGGCATTGGTTAGTCCATTATAAAAGATATCAAGTATTTCATTTTTCTTAAGAGGATGATCAGGCAAAGCATTATGTAATTGGAGAAGCCTCCCCCAAGCTTGTGGGAGGCTCTCTTCTTCAATTTGCACAAAATTATATACATATCCCTTAAAGCAGCTTGTTTCTTATGAGCAGGGAAATATTTAGCAGAGAAGTAATAAATCATATCCTAGGGACTACGCACACAACTAGGATCAAGAGAATTAAACCATATCTTAGCATCACACTTTAATGAGAACGGAAATATTTTAAGGATGTAAAAATAGCGAGTTCTCTCATCTTTAGTGAATAGGGTAGCTATATCATTCATTTTAGTAAGATGTGCCACAACAATTTCAGATTCATAACCATGAAAAGGATCAGATTCAACCAAAGTAATTATATCAGGATTAACAGAGAATTCATAATCCTTATCAGTAACAAAGATAGGTGAAGTAGCAAAAGCAGGGTCAGGTTTCATTCTAGCATTTAGAGATTGCTTACTCCATTTAGCTAATAATCTTTTATGTTCAGTTCTATTTCTGCAAGCTAAAATAGCTAAAGAAGCATCTTGATCAAAAACATAACCCTTAGGAATGACAAGTGGTTCTTCATCATCACTTTCATCAGTATCATCAGATTCAATATTTTCAATTTCTCTAGCCCTAGCAAGTTGTTCATCAAGAAAAGAACTAAGTGGCATAGTAGTATCAGACATAGAGGTAATTTCATCATAAGTATCATGCATAGCAGAAGTGGCATCATCAATAACATGCGACATATGAGAACGAATAGCAGAAGCAGGTGTAGGTGTCGCAAGCTTACTCAAAACAGAAGGTGAATCAAGTGCAGAGCTAGATGGAAGTTCCTTACCTCCCCTCGTAGTTGAGGGATAGATCTTGGTTTTAGGATCTCTCAAGTTCTTCATAATGATAAGCAGATATATATCCCAAGTGACTCAAAGAATAGAGCTATGCTCCCCGGCAACGGCGCCAGAAAATAGTCTTGATAACCCAAAAGTATAGGGGATCGCAACAGTTTTCGAGGGTAAAGTATTCAACCCAAATTTATTTATTCGACACAAGGGGAGCCAAAGAATATTCTCAAGTATTAGCAGCTGAGTTGTCAATTCAACCACACCTGGAAACTTAATATCTGCAGCAAAGTGTTTAGTAGCAAAGTAATATGATAGTGGTGATAACGGTAGCAAAAGGTAACAGTAGTAAAAGTAATGTTTTTGGTATTTTGTAGTGATGATAGCAATAGCAACGGAAAAGTAAATAAGCGAAGAACAATATATGGAAAGCTCATAGGCAACGGATCGGTGATGGAGAATTATGTCGGATGCGGTTCATCATGTAACAGTCATAACCTAGGGTGATACAGAACTAGCTCCAGTTCATTGATATAATGTAGGCATGTATTCCGAACATAGTCATACGTGCTTATGGAAAAGAACTTGCATGACATCTTTTGTCCTACCCTCCCGTGGCAGCGGGGTCCTTACAGAAACTAAGGGATATTAAGGCCGCCTTTTAATAGAGAACTGGAACAAAGCATTAACACATAGTGAATACATGAACTCCTCAAACTACGGTCATCACCGGTAAGTATCCCGATTATTGTCACTTCGGGGTTAACGGATCATAACACATAATAGGTGACTATAGACTTGCAAGATAGGATCAATAACAATCATATATTGATGAAAACATAATAGGTTCAGATCTGAAATCATGGCACTCGGGCCCTAGTGACAAGCATTAAGCATAACAAAATCATAGCAACATCAATCTCAGAACATAGTGGACACTAGGGATCAAAACCTAACAAAACTAACTCGATTACATGGTTGATCCCATCCAATCCATCACTGTCCAGCAAGCTTATGATGGAATTACTCACGCATGGCGGTGAGCATCATGAAATTGGTGATGGAGGATGGTTGATGATGACGATGGCGACGGATTCCCCTCTCCGGTGCCCCAAACGGACTCCAGATCATCCCTCCTGAGAGGTTTTTGGGCTTGCCGGCGGCTCCGTACTGTAAAACGCAATGATTTCTTCTCCTTGATTTTTTCTCCCTGAAACTTGATATATGGAGGTGGAGTTGGAGTCGAAGAGGTAACAAGGGGCCCATGAGTTAGGGGGGGGGGGGGCGCCCCCACCCTCGTGGCAAGGTGGTAGCCCCCCTGGCCTTCATCTTTGGCAGGTATTTTTCTTATTTTCTGAAAAGTGTCTCCGTGAAGTTTCAGGTCATTCCCAGAACATTTTCTCCTGCACATAAATAACACCATGGTAATTCTGCTGAAAACAGCGTCAGTCCGGGTTAGTTCCGTTCAAATCATGCAATTTAGAGTCCAAAACAAGGGCAAAAGTGTTTGAAAAAGTAGATATGTTGCAGACGTATCATCTTGTTGCTTAGGCTCCTGCTAGTGTATATATAGTGGTTTTTTATCTCCATATCAACTATTTTATTTTGCGTGCGTGTCATTGAAGAGTGAAATGATGGTTGCTTCTTCCGACTAACTTACTGTGTAATTTGACTGCTCCTTTAGTGGCCCCTACATGTACTCCCCCTACGTGTATGCAATAGTCACACGTACACATGGACGCAAAAACACGCGCGACACCCTAATGAATGCATGTTCGAGAACACGATAGAACACACACGGTCACGCTCAAGTGCTCAACCTACACGTGCATGCACACACATACTCAGTCAGGGTGAGCTAGTGACCGTATAAACACCGGAAAATGTATATATTGAGCGCAATGGGAGTATTATTAAGTCCACTGACTGTATTTTTACAAATTTACAGTGACAGACAATGTATTTATCTAGTTTTAAATCAAGCCATATTAACCGGAGAGGAGGCAGTATGGACTAGCATTACTTTGTTGTGTCCCGTCAACTTGCCGAACGAGGAGAAGCTTGCAGGACGGGAGAAGCTTGCGCGCGGTGGCTCGCAAGACAAGGAGAAACTTTTGACTAATGCAAGCTCTCCTTCGCTCAGGCGGTGGACGTGCAACAGTTAATTCGGTGTCAGATTGCCAGAAGCATACACTGTACTAGTACTATTATTGTTGCACTACCCAAAGAGGCGAACAGCCAAGCGCAAAGTTTACTAGTACTAGTACTACTACTATAGTCTATAGAGGTATGTACTATACTAGTACTAGGAACCGGATGGAGGAGCATCTGCACTCTTATTATATATTTTTTAAATGTGATAAAGCAACCTTCAACACATTTGGTTCTCTTTGAGGGTTCTAGCATGTGATAATGAAAGTCGATTGCATGGAACACTCGCCACAATTCTCACTTAATTCTGGCTCATATCCTGTTACAAATAGGAGCGCTCGGTAATATTTCCTCTTTTTTGTTATTCAACGTGTAAACAGGTCAGCAAACCTTGCAGCGCATCTTTGTGCGAACCGTGCTTGCTGCACTTTGAATGTGGCCGAGAGCTGGCTTGATGAAACACCTAGCTTCCTACTTCATTTTTTTGCGGGGTACCTCGCTTCATAGTGACCTCACTTTGAATGTGGCTGAATGCTTATATATGAATAAAGCTCTCTCACTTACTCGCAAAAAAGATTAAGCCGTATTAACCGGTAAGGAGGGAGTATGGACTAGCACTACTTGTTGGTGTGTCCCGTCAACTTGCAGAACAAGGAGAACCTTGCAGGACAAGGTGAAGCTCGGTTACGCCTTTTGACTAGTGCAATGTACCCTCGCCCAGGTGGTGGACATGCATCAGTTCATTTGGTTTCAGATTGCCAGAGGCATACACTGTAGTACCGAACATGCGGAGTACCATCATTGTTCGACTTCACAAAGAGGAGAAGAGCCAAGGGCAAGGTTTAGTAGTATGAGTAGTACTACTACTAGAACCGCATGGTGGAGCCTCTGTACTCTTATTTTGTTTAATCTCTGATAAAGTACATATTTATTCCGGAGAAGGGCGGAAAATGGCAGCCCAACATGTAATGATGATATCGATCAACCATTCTTGAATATATCTTGGCCTCCGTGCGAGCCTGTCTGCGTGTTCTCGCTCCTCGTCTCTCTCAGACTAGCCACAGTGGGAGTAACTTCAACAGTAACATCGAGTCCAACTCAACAAATTTGCTTATGTGGCAATGAGTTAATGAGGAGAGAGATAGTTATAGTAACTTAGCTAGTTACTGTAACATCACATGTCCCAAAGCAATATGAGTCTATAACCTAATAAATGAAGGTTTGCATGTTATCATACTTATGTTACTGCCCACCATGAAGGTAGTAATATAGTCTAGGGATATGTGTATGTTACTAGTGTATGTTACTCTCGATTGTGGCTAGTCTTAAGGAACAGCGGGTTGGCCATTTTGCCGTCAATTGAGATCGGTTTGCTCACACTCCGGTCCCACATGTCAGTGATATGCCAAGAGGAGGTGCGTTGACCGATTGGGCATACGCGTACTTGGTTTTGCACCTTCATACTACTCCTCCCTCCGTCATAGTTTACAGGGCGCGCTTCATTATGATGCATTTATCTTAATGCATTTCCACCACCAGAGAGACTTTAGACGCGTTTGGTTTAATGCTCAATTAATTAGAGCATGGTAACCGCCATTTTCTCTCAATGTAGTACTACAGAGTGGAGTAAGTGCATGCATGTGTGTACCCGGGGTGGAAGCACTACATGCATGTGTGTACACATTATTTCCTCTAGTAATATACGCTGTGCTATAACTACCAATGCAATTTTGAGGACGATCGCTAGTCGCCTTGGTCCCAGAGATTTTCTCTTTTTCTGAAGCGTGCTTTATAAATAGTGATGGATGGAGTAGTATGACCGGATTCAAAGAAGAGCGTATTGATGGTTTCTTCTTTCGAGGAACTTACAGTGGGAAAGGTGGGGCTTATGATTTGACGGCTCATTACTCACTATTAATGCGGTGCAATGACATGTCTGAGTCTCCCATGCGGCTGTGCACTACCCCCTCGGTTCTTAAATATACTCCAGAGTATTTGTCTTTCTAGAGATTTCAATGAGTGACTACTCAAATATTTGTCTTTTTAGAGATTCAAATGGACTACTACATACGGATGTATATAGACATATTTTAGAGTGTAGATTCACTCATTTTGCTCCGTATGTAGTCACCTGTTGAAATCTCTAGAAAGACAAATATTTAGGAACGGAGGGAGTACACATACGAAGCAAAATGAGTGAATCTACACTCTAAAATATGCCCATTTGAAATTTGTAAAAATACAAATATTTAGGAACGAAGGAGTATAATTTTGTGCATGGCACATGGACCCGGTTGCCAAAGAGGCTTCTGGAAATGCTATCAAGCTTCCAGCATTTGTTTACATAATTGACGTACTATACAAATAATTTTACATCGACATGAAATTGTACAATGGTGTGAGCTTTCAGCTTTTGTTTCGTGTGTCTTGCAATCGATGCTCTTTCAAAAACAATAAAAAAGTAACTTCCTTGCTAATCAGAGCTAATATTTACATCACAATTGAGGACAAAGTTGGGAGAAGGCGTTAAATTAAAATTGATCCATGCTTTCATTGGCAGCAATGTCCCCCCAGCTCTGTCTAAATCAACAAGGCATGTTGGGAAAAAAGTAGCTGTCTGGAGCATGCAACATTCCGATCATTTTGTGCAGTTCCACTAAAATAGAGCTGAGCACCCTGTTCCAAAGATATTAAGTGTGATTACGATAATAGAGGACTGCTGATGAAACAATAAACACACAAATAGAAGCCGGTCACCTTTGTAGTCTCTCTTAAGACTAACTAGTTGGAGAAGATTAGGCTCGGAGTTGGATGAGGAGGATGGAGCAAAACCAATCTCCCTTTGTGCAGTCACATTGAAATGTAGAGACGTTGCCCATGTGACATTTTGGTAGAACTGCACAAAACACTCTTAAGAAAAAGTGATTTGTGTAGTTCACCAAAAGGTTTTAATAGCAATGAGGTGAAATGGACAGCCCTGTTTGCAAAAAAGAGGTAGAAAGGAAATAATTACTGGCCAATAATAGTTGATGATATACGCGACGACCAAAAAGAAGCTTATTCCTTGTCCTAAGGGAAGATAACAACACGTTTGTGTTTTGTCTAAAACGGTGTGAGGACGAGATTGCAATATGGAAAGTACGTCGGACGAGCTACGTTTTGGGCAAAGAACTATGGAAGATCCACATGCAATGACGTGGGAAGATGGGCAGTGGAACAAGGCCCGAGGGGATACCTGGAGGTCATCAGGATGTAACTAGGTGAACGGCAGTGGGTGGAATCTGCCCATACTACGGCAATGAGCAGGTGGCGTAGGCCCTACCACGCCGGAGTTTGGTCAGAGAGAACGGCGTGTACCGCAGATCGGGACGTGTTGCCTCGGCACCGTCGAACAGAGAAACGATGCACGTGCTCCCTTTCCGCCGGAGGATGGGATGTGGCCGGATCAGTGACCAAGGGTGAGAGAGAGAGGCCACCGCAGCCTTGTGTGAGATACTCTAAAGAGAGACAAACCAGGCAGGCAGGATCCATTGTATATAGTGGAGCGGACTACCTTTTTCTTCATAAAAATCATTTTATATTCTGTGTATGTGCCATTGAGCGATATAACTTTATTTAAAAATAACGCTCCAATGCATCAAGTCGAACTTTGTTTCGTGCATGCATGGTACACGACCTCCGTAGGTAAACAACCGCTACACGCATTCAAATTAGCACGTGGGCTGCCATTTCGTATAGAAATGAGCTCCACTGTGTACCCGCGCGGGTGTGGCTGGGCACGAAGCATGAGTACATGCACGGTGCACCTATTCTCTTCTTTTATACGTACACCACCTACGCGGGGTTGTGTGAGAGAGATACAAACATAGAGAGATAGTATAGTGTGTGGGTTCGTGAGAGTTTTTTTGGGGGGGTGGGGTGTCGGTGTCAAAACCGGCGGATCTCGGGTAGGGTGTCCCGAACTGTGCGTCTAGGCCGGATGGTAACAGGAGGCAGGGGACACATTGTCTTACCCAGGTTCGGGCCCTCTTGATGGAGGTAAAACCATACGTCCTGCTGGATTGATATTGAAGATATGTGTAGTACAAGAGTAGATCTACCACAAGATCAGAGAGGCTAAACCCTAGAAGCTAGCCTATGGTATGATTGTATGTTGTGGTTGTTGTCCTACGGACTAAAGCCCTTCGGTTTATATAGACACCGGAGAGGGTTAGGGTTACACAAGGTCGGTTACAAAGGAGGAGATATCCATATACGTATTGCCTAGCTTGCCTTCCACGCCAAGTAGTGTCCCATCCGAACACGAGACGAAGTCTTCAATCTTGTATCTTCATAGTCTAACAGTCCGGCCAATGGAGATAGTCCGGCTGTCCGGAGACCAACTAATCCAGGACTCCCTCAGTAGCCCCTGAACCAGGCTTCAATGACGATGAGTCCGGCACGCAGTTGTCTTCGTCATTGCAAGGCGGGTTCCTTCTCCGAATACATCACAGAAGAATTTGAATACGAGGATAGTGTCCGACCCTGCAAAATAAGTTCCACATTCCACCGTAGAGAGAATAATGTTTTCGCAGATCTAATTCGCTAGCTTGTTTTGGAAACACGACGTTACGTCATGGCTCGGTGATTATTCGAACCGTTTCTTTTAACCAGCCCCGCACATAACTCGAGGCAGTTTTTCAACACGTCTTGTCAAAGCAGAGATCGTGTCCCCTTATTACGGGATTCTCATCAATACGGGCGAGGGTAACCCAACTGCGCCATCAATTACGGCGCTTGGGGGATAAGCGAGTTTTACCAGGCAAGTGGGGACGCTTAGTTTTGTCTGCCCATATAAAGGGATAAGGATTCACCTTTCTATCCACGCCTTCTTCCTCCTCTGCTCATCCGCTCCCGCACACTCGAGCTCAAGCGCCCAAGTCCTCACTTCCATCTCAACCTTCTCCAGCCATGTCTGGAGCAGGAGGCATGTGGATGGTCTCCTCCGTCATGGAGGGAGACGTCAAGAAACAGAGGAGAGCCGGATACCTGCCCGAGGACATCGCGCACCGGCTCCCAGATGAGGGGCAACTCATCCCCACCCCCAGGCCCCATGAGAGGGTTGTATTCCTCACCCATTTCTTCCGCGTACTGGGATTCCCTCTCCATCCCTTCGTCCAGGGGCTCATGTTCTATTACGGCCTGGATTTCCACAATCTGGCCCCGAACTTCATCCTCAACATCTCGGCGTTTATCGTCCTGTGCGAGGCCTTTCTCCGCATCAAGCCCCACTTGGGCCTATGGCTAAAGACCTTCAACGTCAAGCCGAAGGTGGTGGGCGGCCGCCAGGTGGAGTGCGGAGGCGCCATGGTGGGCAAGATGCCCAACATAACATGGCTCGAGGGCTCCTTTTTGGAAACCATAAAGGGGTGGCAATCGGGGTGGTTCTATATCACCGAGCCGCGCGACCCCGCATGGGTAGCGGCCCCCGAGTTCCGATCTGGCACCCCCATGCGGCTCACCTCCTGGAAGGCGAAGGGCCTGTCCTGGGGTAATTCAAAAGAGCTGACCGGACTCCAGACATGTATTCAAAACATGGTGGACAAGAAGCTCAAGCTCGTCAACATAGTCCAGGTCTTGCTCATCCGCCGGATTTTCCCGTGCCAAAAATGGGAGTTCACCTTGTGGGAGTTCAATCCGGCGCAGCACCGAACTCTGAACTGGCTCTTCGACATGACTCATGAAGATTCCTGGAGGGTGTTGTTCAAGAGCGCCGAGGTCCCTCCCCCCATTACTGAGGATCGTGGATTCAGCGCGAAGCGCCAAGCCAGCGCGGTAAGTTGTTTTACCTTTCACAGGATACTTATTTTTATATGGATTGACTCTATGCGGGATCTAAACTCCCGTGTTGTTAACAGGACTGGCAGAAGATGGCCGGACAAATCGACTGTCCGGCTCCCTTGCCCGAAGGCCCCGCAGATGCCCTTCTGGCGAAGATGTTGACTCCGGCCCCTTATAAGGTGCCAGAGAAGACCAAGAAGGCCAAGGGAGGTCGAAAGAGTTCCCGACGCCAGGCGTCGTCGGACTCACCGTCCAATGACTCTACGGCGCACTCTTCCCCCAAAGACGAGGAAGAGAAAGAAGAGGCTCCCCCACCGACTGGGGGAGACAAGAAAAGGAAGGCCGCCCCAACTGGGGAGGCCGGAGATCCAAGAAGGGAAGGACTCTCCTTCTGGACAGCTCCACCGCCGCCGACGAAAGTGAAGACGAGTGGTTGCCCAGGGCCAAGCCCCAGGGGAGATCATAAGTATTCGGATACCAAAGTAACCCATAGGATTCCTTTGTGGCAATGCTTTCCCTAATCGCCGAACATAATTACGCAAGCCGCCACGAGCCAATATCGAGGTATCATCGGACGGCTCCCTGGGTTCGTCGGACATGGATAGTGATCCAGTCCCAACTGCCACCTCCCCTCATCCTGCCGACGACGCCGAGGTGTTGTCTCAAGAGGCACCGGATCGAGGGGAGACAGTCCCAGAGGCGCCTCAAGGCAACCTTCCGGACTCCGGGAGCAGAGGGGAGGGAGCCCCTGAGAGCTCCGAGTTCGGCCCTCAGCCGAACACCGCGCCGGAACCTCCAGCAGTTCCGGGCTCAGGCAGGCTGTCTCCTTATAAGAGGGGTGAGACGCCTATGCCGGTGACCTCTGTCCATCCAGAGGCACCGGACAATCTGTTGGAAGCGCTTCGCAGTGCTTCCATCGAGGAGGAGCACCACACCATCATGAGTGCGGTGATCCAGAAGGTTCAGTCCGCCAAGAGCGGATTGACTGAAGCCTGTAGTAGCCTTCTAACAGGCTTCGAGGTAAGTGTTTTAAAATGTAGTAGAAGTATTACCACATAGACAGTAGCCCCTGATGCTTTGTTCGGTGTTCGTAAAGAAAAGCCGAACAGAGGATCAAATAATATCGCAGGAGTCTAATATAAGTATGTCAATATGCGTATGCAGGCTTCTCTGCTGGCGTCCGCCGCACTAACTGCGGAAGTCGCTGTACTGAAGCAGGACCTCGATGGGTCCAAGAAAGAGCTCGGCCTTGTCAAGAGGCAGCTCGAGGAGAACGAGGGAAAGTAATACCCCGTCTATAGATATATGTATATATAAGAAAGGACGTGATTGTAGAATGATAGGATCATTGTATGTTTTGCCAGGGGCCACGGCCGAGGTGGCGACCCTGAAGCAAGTGCTGACCAAGGCCGAAGAGACAACGGCCAAGGAGCGCACCGAGCGAGAGATGCACGAGGCTCGGGTGGGCGAGGCGCAGCAAGAGCTCCAGGCTCTCGTGACGAAGCACGAGGCGTTGGAGCTTGACTTGAAGACGCGAGAGTCTGAGCTTGCCGCGGCCCGTGAGAGCACGAAGAGTGCCAAGGCCGAGGCCCAAAAGGCCCTTCTGGAGATCGATGCGATGAAGAGGATAGCGGCGGGTAAGGCTTTCTATATGCAAAGCAAGCATGTAAAAGTAAATTATCGATTACTTACCCAGATCCGGAGCTCTTCAGGAGCATTCTTAGATTTGCCCCGGAGTGTGTCCGATGCCGCACAATTTTACCAGGCCAAGGACGGGAGCTCGACGGAGAAGCTGTTCTGGTCTCAGTATGCTGAGGCCGACCATCCGGTGCCAATGAGAGACCTGCTGAAGCACATGGTCGAGCTACATAAGGCGGCCGATCAGGTCATGAAGGGCTTCATAGTCCGGTTGTGGCCTGGCGACGCCCTTCCGAACAGCTTCTTCGGCCTGGTGAGGCGGCTTTTGGATGCCTGCCCATGGCTGGAGGTCGTCAAGAGATCCGTCTGCATTGAAGGTGCATGCCGGGCTTTCGCCCATGTAAAAACACAGTGGGGCAAGCTAGACGCCGTGAAGCTGATCAAGGAGGGGCCGCCGGAGGGAAAGGAGCACCGCCACCCTGAGATGTACTACGAGGGTGTTCTGCTGGGCGCCTGTCTTATCGCGGATGAGTGTTTACAAAATGTAATATTTGAATGAGACTTGCTCGTTTTGTCCTGTATGTAAGAAAACTTGTATCGTATTCGCTATGCAACGCTTGTGTGAATTTAAAATATTACCTTCTATTTGGCTGTTTATCCATTCTAAGAGATGGCTAGTCCTCGGCTTCTGCCCCCATGCCACGAGTGCTGGGGTGTTCGGGATAAACCTGAGCACTCTTGTTCCCATGTTTGGGTCCTTCGAGGGAGGTGCTCAGCACAACGAACAAGGCAACCGGACTAATAATGCTTTATCACTCTCACTTAGCCATAGAATTCTATAATTTTAAATTTCGGCGAAGCCCCTGGTATTCGGAAGGCCGAATTCGGGGCACAATACACGCTTGTAAGCCGGACAGAGCCGGGCCCTCGCCCTAAGCGGCATAAGTCTTTAGGGACTCGAGAAACCTCGCTGAACAGCGACCAGTCTCTTGCCTTATCATGACATTCAGTTTTAGCTTTCTCTACTGAGGTGCTCAGCCCGGCAGAACCGGGGCACAATCGCAGTAGTTCTCCTAGCGCTACCTTAGCCGATAGAGTGGAACATAAGGTACCAAAACATAGGAGCCGGGCAAACCCAACATTTGACCAAAGACATGATTCGGAGCTGATGCATATAATGCTATAAGTTCGGGGTGCCGCACTTGTGGAAGTGTTCGGACTTTTCACACCATATTGTGGGTACATAAGCCCCTAGTGCATTGGCCGTACCAGAGTGTACGATTGCAAGGCGTCATTAATGAAGACATAAATATATATATATATATACATAACAAAAATGCAATAGTAGTCGTAATGTCATGCATTGTTTATTAAAAAAATTGCAATAAAGCAGAATGATACAGATAGTGTAATAAGCAAAAGAGTAGGACTATGTCCCTTCGAAGGGCGAGCTGAGGAATGATATGAAATCTGTAATCAACCCAGGAATTCCGTTGTATAACGTAGTTGTCTGCCTCCTTGGTTGCCGTATCATGTGTTAGGTAATAGAGCTGCCGGACAGCGTTTCTAGAGATTAAAGTCCTAAAAGAAAAAGAAAAATAACCAAACGGGAAGCCCCTAGTGTGGTTTAGGCCTCGTTTTGGGGCGTGCCGCAGTTATGCCCCCCTCCCCACCTGTGCCCATGGTATTTTTAATGCGTAATTATGTACGCGCGGCACGAATTGGGGTGGCCGCCATATTGCTACGCGAGCTCAGATCGCGCCAGGTGGTCTATTTGCCGATTGCCCCGAGCGTGCTTGAAGGTGCCCGGGCTTTGAAACGCCAAATTGGTAGGTTGCCTTGAGAGGCTGCTTTGCGCTTCTACTGCAAGGGCCGAGGTGTTTCCATTGAGAGCGCATCTGTTCGGAGAGAGCGCTCTGTGTTTCCATTGACTGTAATAACTGCGCGAGGTCCTGGCATCTTGATCTTGAGGTATGCATAATGTGGTACCGCATTGAATCTAGCAAATGCGGTTCGTCCGAGCAGCGTGTGATAACCACTGTGGAATGGGACTATATCGAAGATTAACTCTTCGCTTCGGAAGTTATCCGGGGATCCGGAGACCACTTCCAGTGTAATTGAGCCTGTGCAGTGGGCCTCTACGCATGGAATGACGCCCTTAAAGGTCGTTTTTGTGGGTTTGATCCTTGAGGGGTCTATACCCATTTTGCGCACTGTCCTGATAAAGCAGGTTCAGGCTGCTGCCGCCGTCCATAAGGACTCGAGCGAGGTGAAATCCGTCGATGATTGGGTCTAGGACCAGTGCGGCGAATCCGCCAAGACGGATACTAGTGGGGTGGTCCCTACGATCGAAGGTGATCGGACAGGAGGACCAAGGGTTGAACTTTGGGGCGACTGGCTCCAATGCATATACGTCCCTGAGCGCACGCTTCCGCTCCCTCTTGGGGATGTGGGTTGCATATATCATGTTCACCGTTCGCACTTGCGGGGGAATGCTCTTCTGTCCTCCAGTGTGCGGCTTCCAGGGTTCTTCCTTGTCATCGCTATGCGGCCCCTTGTCCTTGTTTTCGGCAATTAACTTGCCGGCCTGCTTGAACACCCAACAATCCCTGTTGGTGTGATTGGCTGGCTTGTCTGGGGTGCCGTGTATTTGACACGAGCGATCGAGTATACGGTCCAAGCTGGACGGACCCGACGTACTTTGTTTGAATGGCTTTTTTCCGCTGACCGGGTTTAGAGCCTTTGAATCCTGCATTGACTGCTGTATCCTCAGTACTTTCGCTGTTAATGCGGTGCTTATGCTTGTTGCGACGTGACCTGCTATTGCCATCCTTGGTATCTGAGGTACCATGGTTCTTTGATATGTTATTACTGCGAGCCAGCCAGCTGTCTTCTCCCGCACAAAAGCGGGTCATGAGCGTCGTGAGGGCTGCCATAGATTTCAGCTTTTCCCGACCAAGGTGCCGGGCTAGCCACTCGTCTCGGATGTTGTGCTTGAAAGCCGCTAAGGCCTCCGTATTTGGACAGTCGACGATTTGATTTTTCTTTGTAAGGAACCGAGTCCAGAATTGCCTGGCCGACTCTTCTGGCTGCTAAGTTATGTGGCTCAAGTCATCGGCGTCTAGTGGTCGCACATAAGTTCCCTGAAAGTTATCGAGGAATGCGGCTTCCAGATCTTCCCAACAACTAATGGAGTCCGCTAGCAAGCTGTTAAGCCAATGTCGCGCTGGTCCTTTGAGCTTTAGTGGGAGGTATTTGATGGCGTGTAAGTCATCACCGCGGGCCATGTGGATGTGGAGGAGGAAATCCTCAATCCATACCGCGGGATCTGTTGTGCCGTCGTATGATTCAATATTTACAGGTTTGAAACCTTCTGGGAATTGATGTTCCATTACTTCATCTGTGAAGCATAAGGGGTGTGCGGCGCCTCTGTATTGGGCTATGTCGTGACGCAGCTCGAATGGATCTTGCCCGCTGTGTTCGGCCCGGCCGGACTTGCTTTTACTGTATCCGGCGTGACATTTATCGTCTCGTAGAGTGACGCGCCCTCGTGATCCATAGATCGGTCTTGAATGCTTTGCCTTGTCCTCCAATATGTCTCGCAGGTCTGGCGTATCTCCCCATGCCTTTTTATTTGAACGGCGTTGGGGTGGGGGCTGAGCTTTTGGCTAGAATGCCTCTCTATCGCGGCCACGAGGTGGCCGATCAGCCGTATCATACGCTTCTTCCTCCAGTCGGGGTAGTAACCTACGCCTTGGGTAACTCTTGGAGGGACGCTCGAGTTTATATTCCTCGGCCATGAGGACTTCAGTCCATTTGTCAGCTAGCAGATCTTGATCAGCTTGAAGCTGCTGCTGCTTTTTCTTCAGGCTATTTGCCGTGGCCATAAGCCTGCTCTTGAAGCGCTCTTGTTCGACGGGATCCTCTGGTACGGAGAATTCATCGTCGCCGAGGCTTGCCTCGTCTTCGGAGGGGGCATGTAATTGTCATCCTCGTCCACTCCGCCAGCCGCTCTCTCAGGAGAGCTGGCTCCTTCATCCTCCTGCTCTAAATCTTGCTGGAGGGGATTGTTGTTGTCTTCGGCGCTATCCGGAGTGTTATTATCTCCTGTGCCGGTATCACCACTTTTGCTTTGGCGGGACTTAGAGCGGCGCCGCTGACGTCGGCGCTTGGGTTGATTCTTGGAGGGGTCATCCTCCGCTATCTCGTCGCCATTGCCTTGATTGGGTGTATCCACCATGTATATGTCATACGATGAGGTCGCTTTCCAGTGCCCTATAGGTGCTGGTTCATGTTCGTATCCTACATCGTTGTCCATACCGTCGATGTCTTCGGAGTCGAGTCGAGCATGTCGGTTAAATCATCGATAGTGGCTACAAAGTGGGTGGTGGGTGGGCGTCGAATTTCTTCGTCGTCCGCATCCCAATCCTGTTGGCCATAATCCGGCCATGGCTCTCCTGACAAAGAGAGAGACCTTAGTGAATTCAGAATGTCACCGAAGGGCGAGTGCTGAAAGATATCCGCGGCGGTGAATTCCATGATTGGCGCCCAATCGGATTCGATTGGCAGGGGCGCGGATGGTTTGGGGTCCGGAAGAGAGTCTGGCACCTTGGAGTCACGGGCTGCGCAGATCATTATGCTGGTGTTTGGCTCGATCGCCGTCGAGACTGCAGCCCCTGAGGCGGTGTCTAGCCACCCGTCCTTGATTGGCGCAGTTGGCTCCGAGCTAAGGGTCGAAGCTGATGCGGGCGCGGCCTCTGGGGTACCGTCCGGTGGTAGAGCTAGGTCATACCCATCGCGACAGTGCAGCGTGCCGAGCTGTGGCTCGAATCCGTCGAAGATCAAGTCCCCGCGGATGTTGGCCGTGTAATTCAAACTTCCAAATCTGACCTGATGGCCAGGGGCGTAGCTTTCAATCTGCTCCAGATGGCCAAGCAAATTAGCCCGCAGTGCAAAGCCGCCGAATACGAAGATCTGTCCGGGGAGAAAAGTCTCACCCTGGACCGCATCACTATCGATGATAGTAGGAGCCATCAAGCCTAACGACGACGACACAGAGGAACTATCAATGAAAGCACCAATGTCGGTGTCAAAACCGGCGGATCTCGGGTAGGGGTCCCGAACTGTGCGTCTAGGCCGGATGGTAACAGGAGGCAGGGGACACGATGTTTTACCCAACTTCGGGCCCTCTTGATGGAGGTAAACCCCTACGTCCTGCTTGATTGATATTGAAGATATGTGTAGTACAAGAGTAGATCTACCATGAGATCAGAGAGGCTAAACACTAGAAGCTAGCCTATGGTACGATTGTATGTTGTGGTTGTTGTCCTACGGACTAAAACCCTTCGGTTTATATAAGCACCGGAGAGGGTTAGGGTTACACAAGGTCGGTTACAAAGGAGGAGATATCCATATACGTATTGCCTAGCTTGCCTTCCACGCCAAGTAGAGTCCCATCTGGACACGAGACAAAGTCTTCAATCTTGTATCTTCATAGTCTAACAGTCCGGCCAATGGAGATAGTCCGGCTGTCCGGAGACGCCCTAATCCGGGACTCCCTCAGGGGGGGTCAATAAAAAATGTAACATATACAATGTGTGTGAAACAGAGTCCTGGATATATCATATATATAGAGGGGGCAATCCACGAGAAGAGAGTCGAGGTATCGTCGGCTTGAGGTGTCCATAGAATCGAAGAGAGGGATGATGTGTGTGTGTGCGCGCACACGATCGATAAAGAGTGCCATCAAATTTTTGTGTGCCCACGTCAAAGATATAGACTGGCTGGCCTACTGGAACATGAGAGGGGACAGGTGCAGTTTGTCTCTGTGGCATGGATACCTACCTACAGCACTCAACTATCGGTGTGTGGTGGGGGGAGGGAGGCCTAATTAACTATAGAGGTGCAATGGCTGGTATATGTGTGGAGGAGGAGAGAGGCCTACCTCAAGTATTAAGGGAGATATATGTACCTCATGTATTAAGCAAGATCGAACAGCATCCATGCATATGTGTAGGAGAGGAATAAGGTTGGGAGAGAGACAGAGCTAGAGTGTTGGAGGGGGTGGTAGTGGAGTTGCTTCTAATAAATGGTGGGATAGGCTTGCTAGACAACCGGAGGGCACGCCTGCAATATCAATAAGAGAGGGGATGGCTGCCTGTCTGTGCATGTGCGTGTGAGAGATGGGTCAGGAGGCATGCACGAATGATGAGGGGGGCGATATGGATGTGGTAAGCAGACATAACTACATAGGAAGATCAATCGTCCTTTGTCAAAGAAAGGAGAGACATAACTTGTGAGTTACGTCGATCGATGGGGGGAATAGTTAAAGTCGACCTAGGTATATGTTGGGAGATCGATCGGTATACATGCATGTGTGTGTTAGAAGCAAATGAGGCACGGGGAGAAGGATAGAGAGAGAGGGATGCATCTAGGAGGTGGTGCGAGAGTCATACTATATCGAGGGGGAGGAGTGTGCGAGTACGAGATCGAAGAAAAGAGTGGTGGGAGTGAGGCATGGATAGTGATAAGAGAAGAGGGGAAGGTTGTGTTTTGTGCTAGGCACACCTGGCTAGAGAGGCATATCGATTGATGTGCGCCGTAAAGAAGGAGCTGGGGGCCTACACACACCGTGGGTGAACGACCTAAAGTGAAAAGACGAATTTGCACGATGGAGCTAGAGAATGCTGAGGGAAGGTGAGAGGGGTGCGGGCGTGTGCATGCTTGAGAGAAAGTTAGCGCTAGCTAGCTACAAACATAAGAGGATTGTGTGGGTGTAAAAGACGAATAGAGAATTTGGATATTGGAAGAATTCAGATGTTGGAAGAATTTATCATAGTGTTTTAAACCGATGCTTGTGTGAATATATATAACGGTGATACACATGGTGTGGTTATGAACATGTTATACTACATATAATATATTTTATCTCTACTCTTATAAAAAACAGAGTTGTTGATGATGGTGTGCCTGCCATCCTGCAATATAGGCCGTCCGATTTATATCTGACGGATAGGAAGGAAACTATGTCAATTTTGAAAAAAGATACCCACACCCCTCTCCATATTTGCAAATTAGGCCTCCCCTTGATCATGTTGATGTTGTGTGGAACGCATGGGCATCTTGCTAGTACTATGTATAATATATAGAACATTGATCATAATTTGGGCTAATGTGTGGCTTTTGCAGCTCAGGTCTAAATACTTGTCATAATGTAGGGGGCGGGGCACTATACTATGTGTGATAAACACGGTGTACACGTATGGAACATGGTTTAGATTATGAATATATAGTTAGTCCATCAAATGTACTATTATTTGGAATCAACATCAAGTGTATTCAAAAAATAGAATTTGAGTTCATGTAGTACACATAGTTCATATCTATCTCTATAGTAATCATGTGGTGTGTTATTACGGTAATACACGAATGATGGTTGAAGTTGGCAACAATCATGATTGTAGATTCTTATTGAAATAGAGAAATGAATTCAAATTCAGTTTGAATTGCAGCGGTAGTATAGACATTTGGAATGCACTTAAATGTTGGTATGAGTAGGTTACATGCATTATACAGCAAGCGAAAAAAATTAATTGGACATAACATGGATTCATACTCCCTCCTTCCATCTATATAGGGCGTACTGCGTTTTTTAAGACCGCCTTTGACAATTGACAAGATTAATAGTACATGACAACCACAATGTGAAAATTATATCATTGAAAGAACCTTTCACAGATGAATTTAACAGTGTGCTTGGTGTAAGTTGCATGACATATATTATTGCTCTAATATTTGGTTAAAGTTAGAATCGAAAAACGCATTAGGCCCTATATAGATAGAAGGAGGGAGTTGCTGTGAATAGCATTTTTATAGTAAAACAGGGCAAGACTCTCTCTTTGTGTGGTGTGAATATTTTTATTTTTTTCGTTTTCTTTTTGGTTGAGGTAAGTGTGAATTGATTTGGTACGTACATGTCAGGACCCCGACTCAATGTCACATCGATCTAGCCTGTAACACCTCATATCACTTTGCGGCCTCACGCACGGTATTCCTACGGGTGTCGCCTTACCTTTGCCCGGGACCGTTTGCGCCTTTTGGCTCACGTATATGATGATGTCGCTAGCATCCATATGATAAGGAGCCCGGGCTGACATGACTAGTCGTAAACCCAAAGTGGCACAGACTTACAGGGACAGGCATCCATGACCCAGCATCGAACGTGTCGGTCATCAGCAAGTGGGTCCGGGCTGTAGCACTGGGCTAGCAGGACTCCGGTAAACCGGGCTGTAGCGGGCTAACAGGGCTCCGGTACTCAATGCGTGACATTTCCCCGAAGGGACAGACACAGGAACGAAGAAGGACACATGCCGGCCAGCCTAAGTGTTCCGGAGCAGTAGCAAGCTACCATGGCTCAATGGAAACACTAGGAGACATTTCCCGGTAAGAGAGGCTACTAAAGATAAACAACTAGATAGTCAGATCCCACACATACCAAGCATTTCAATCATACACACAATATGCTCGATATGTGCAAATACAACAGGGCATCACAACATGACTCTACGACACAAGTACTTTATTTAAAGGCTCAGAGAGCCATACATAACATACATACAAGTACGGGTCACACGACCCACATTCAAGTCATACAGTCATACAAACCAGCAGCGGAAGTAATTTGTCTGAGTACAGACAGCTAGTAAAATAAAAGAGGCTTGGAAAGCCTAGCTATACTACATGGTCCTTCACGTGCTCAGGATCACCACCTGGGCCTTAGTCTACTCGTCAATGTCAACGTCTACGAAGAACACATCAGAAGGGGTTGCAGCGTCTTCTGTAAAATGTAAATTACAGCAACATGAGTACAAAGGTACCCAGCAAGACTTACGTCAGATCCTACATACATGCACATTATCAAGAAGGGTTGGTGGAGTTATTGCAGCAAGCCAGCTTTGACTCTTGGCTAAACTATCCTACGAGACTCCAACTTGAAATGGTTTTGCGCACACGAGTCCACTACTCACCACTTCAATACACAACCGAGAATCCACCTCCGTCTTCCTACGGAGGGGCCATCCTCGGCACTCACGCTTATCTTGAAGCTTTTAGTAGTTTCCAGTTTACTTGTCTATGAACTGTATAGGCAACCAAGTAGTCCTTCACCGCGGACGCGGCTATTCGAATAGATTAGGTTAACCCTGCAGGGGTGTACTTCTTCATACACGCTCTCACCACTTACCGTCGTTTACACGACATGTACTCGGCAACCTTCAACCGGAAGCCCAACGTGGGTGTCGGCCACGACCTACCTAATCACCTAAGTCTCTAATCCAAGTTTATCGCCTATCCAGGTTCCATCTGCAGGGAGTCCGGCCGAGGTTTCCCATACGGCCCCGAACGATGTGTACAGGGATCCGTGACACCTAACGGGTGCCCGGTATTCCCGGCCACGTACCTACCGCATCACAGCCCACCCCTACGGTCAGTGCTGTCCACGGCCTCCAGTAGGCTACAAACACCAGAAACTACTTGCAACTCCTGGACAGAGAACTAGGGTGAATAAGAAGCCGAGAGGGTCCATTGGTTTCGGGCCCAATGCATGGTAGTAGCTGATTCTTAAATCACACATACAGATCTCAGTGCTTAAGGTCGGCTTCAATGAAACAACCCACCATGTACTCCTACATGGCCTCTCATCGATACCTTTACCAAATCGTGTTCACCACATCACTCTCAATACCGGCATGATCATTTCACTCTAGCCCATCACCCAGATGAACTAGACCTGACACGACTCTAAGCATAGCAGGCATAGCAAGGTAGGAACAACACATACATATGGCTCAATCAACTCCTACACATGCTAGTGGGTTTCATCTAGTTACTGTGGCAATGACAGGTCATGCAGAGGAAATGGGTTCAACTACCGTAGCACACGGCAGTTTGAAACGCGTTGTCTTAATGCAGTAAAAGAGAGCAGAAGGGAGAACATGGGATTGTATCGATATGATCAACTGGTTGGTTGCTTGCCTGATGGATCGATGCACGGATACGGTTCTTCACTAGGGTAGTCACGGTACTCCTCGGAGGCAGAACCTGCCGCAAAGAACACCGATACACAACCATCACCAAACAATGTGCGACAATATGATGCATGCATGAAACATGACAATATGAGTGTGTTGGGCTAATGCAACTAAGACCAGATGGGTTTGAGCCAATTTGAACCAAAGATTCAAATTCCAAACACATTTGTGATCTTAAATAGTGCTTTATCATGTTTTGCACTAAACAGCAAGTTAACTTGTTTAAACATGCATGAAAACAGTACAGATGGATAGATTGGATTTTTCTGATCATTTTTCATATATAACTTGTTTGATTTGGAGTTACAGATTAAAAGTTATGAATTTTTGAAGTTTGAACTATATTCTGGAATTTCCTATATTAGAATAAATTCAGAAATTAATTTATTGCGTCAGCCATGCGTCAGAATGACGTCAGTGTCAACGGAGACGTCCAGGTCAAACCTGACTGTGGGTCCAGGGTGTCAGGGTAATTAGTTTAGCTAAAGTTTAATTAAAACAAAACCTATTTAGTTAACAGGGCTGGGCCCCACCTGTCATTGACTCATCAGAGTCAACCAGGGCCCACCCGTGGTCAAAGTCAACACGGCTGCACCGGCGTTTAGCCGTCGGCGAGCCTGACGCGGCGGCGGAAGTGGTTTTGGCTGTTTCGGCAACCAAACGAGCCGCGGAGGGTGGCTATGGGTAGCTGGGAACATGCCGCAACTTCTGGTGGAGTCGGTTGGGGTCGGGGCGGCCGGAATCGGCGCCGGCGACGACCTAGGCGGCCGCCGGAGTTCGGCCGAAGGCGAACTTGAGGCTAGAGGGGTCGGTGAGGTGCGGGGAGTAGTTAGTTAGGTGCTACGTGACGTGGTGAGCACGATGGACACCAAGTGGTGGCCGGAGGGTGACCGGGAGCACGTCGGCGACGAGCTCCACGGCGGTGGGTGCGGTTGAGCTCCGGGAGGTCACTACACAGCTCGGGGGCAAGAAAGGAAGGGAGGTGAAGATGGTTAAGCTCACAGGGAACTCGACGGAACACTTGGTGCGGCCGGGGACGGGCCGGAGCGACGACGGCATTGAAGGGGTTCTCCGGCGACGGTGGACTCAGGCGAAGTCGATGCGGTGGACTCGGGCTACTCGAGCACGCGGGGCTCGGCTAGCTCGACGTAGTTGAGGGCGGCGAAGCTCCTAGACACAGTGAGGAGGAGCACGGATGGCGGGGAGCGTGTCTACGAGGACGGCGTGGCTGCGGTGGCGTCGCCATGGTGGGGGAGCGCGAGAGAGAGGAGCCGGGGAGGAGAGGGGGCATCTGGGGGGTTTGGGGGAGAGAGAGGAATCGATCCACGGTGTTAGCCGGGTGAGTGGAGCGGCGAGGCGGCGAGCAGGTGCGTGGCACCCATGCGGTGCTCGCCGTCGAGCACCTTGCCTGCTTGCCTGGCCGGCAAGCAGCTCGCTGGCGCGGCACTGGGCTGGGCCGGCAGGTGGGCCGGTTAGCGGGCGCCAGGTAAGTTTTCTGTTATTTCCCTTTTTCTATTTTTCTGCAACTTTGTGGAGTTTTTAAAAATACTTAGATGGCTCCAAAAATCACCAAACTGCTCCTGGTCCATAGTTGGATTATTTCCAACATGAAACATTTCTGTTTGGGAATATTTGGGCATTTGCAATATTTTATATAATTTGAACTGCTCAAATTCAAATACTTATGAATTAATTCAAAGACCTTAGGATGACCTAGAAAATGGTGCACCACTTTTGGCAGAGGCTCTGAACCAAAGCAAAGGTGATGAGCATTTTTAAGGGCATTTCAGGTCCATTGAAATAATTTTTAGTAAACCCTAGTTGGATTAAAAGGGGTTCTGGGGGTTTCTGTCCTTCCCCATTTCAAATTCAAATGATATTTAAACATGATGCACACACTAATGCAGGGACTAGCTAGGATGTGACAGTACAAGTACAATATTACACGTTAGGCTTGTCCCTAAAATTCAACCCGCACCTTGTTATATCCCGAAAATTCAGATATCATTCTCCCAATACTGGCGCCTTCACAACCCGCGCCTTGCTATCCCAAAATTACAACGCGCATGAAAACTCCCTCCAGCTGCCAAATCCCGACACGCGATATCCCCCTTCTAACCCTGAGCCGAAAGGTCCGCTAGTTGAAATCAGCGGGGGTTACTTTTCTAACACACCCTACATTTTGGACAAGTGCGTCCCTAAGTCATGGTTCACCAGCTCCCATCGCCTCCTTTTTTCCATTCGAAATCCCAGGCCTCCATAACCTCTCCGCCCCAGCCGCGAAACCCCACCCTCCTCCATCCGCCACCTCACCGCTGCCCAGCCGGAGCCTCTTCCCGGACGACATCGTCCACCGCAACAGCTCGACGTCCCTCGTCCACCTCCCCGGAAGAGGATCCGTCGTCCATCTCGTCGTCCCGCCGGTTCAGCCGCCCTGTCCTCCACCTCCAAGGAGAAGCTCCGGCGATCGCCTCACCTATCGTGGGTGCTCCATCCCCACAGCGCCGCCTTAACTTGCTCCACCGGAACCGCATCATCCTCACCGACTCCTCGGACAAAGCCGAGGCCTACTCGGTGCCACCCAAGAGGTTGTACACTCATCGCATCGCACCTTCTCCTTAGCTCGACCTCCTGGCGCCGACGGTGCTCCATCCCGCACCCCCATGGAGAGGCTACCTTGAAGCCGATGCCATGGGGGACATCTCCACGGCGGCTCTCCCCCAATGCGAGGCCCCTTCGGCAGCGGCGTCCATACCAGCCAGATCTGCTGCTTCTGCTCCGGCTCTCGCTCGCTCGCTCGCGCTGCTGCTGCTACTCCGGCTCCCGCTCGATCGCTCGCTCGCCCAGCTGCTGCTGCTGCTCTGGCTCTCGCTCGCTCGCTCGCGCTGCTGTTGCTGCTCTCCCTGTCGCTCGTGTTGCTGCTCTGCTCCGATTTAGCTACACTTCAGTCGACTGAATCGAATTTTGGGTCAGTCGATTTTCAGGGGGTGGGGGGCTCGCCGGAGTTAAGGAAGAACCACCCGCAGCAGGGAAGGGGGCTCGCCGGAGAGGTACCCCACTATCTATCTTAGGGTTCAGGGTGGGGGGCTGGGGGCCTATAGGGCTGGCCAGAGCGGCAGCGGACCGGTGGTGGGGAGTTATTTCGGGGTGGCGTGGCGGTGCTGGGGCCGGCGGTTCAGCCGGTGGTGGCTGGCGGCTCAGGGAGGTGCAGGTTGAAGATGAATTGCAGGCCCTTTGTAAGTGCATCTAGTGCCCCTTAGTGATTTTGGTGTATTGAAGACTTATAGGATAAGGGACTATTGTGTTTGTGAGTGTACATAGGTCCATAAGTCTATGAGGAGTTTGATATTTACAGAGAAAGTCGACCCCTAAAAATGAAGTTCTTCGACTGAAGACTTTGGATTTCTGAAGACTTTCAAAATGAAGAAATTGGTGTGACGGTGAAGACCCGGTATTCATGTGAGGAACATGAAGCGTGAAGACTTTTGTTTTTACAGTTTCATTTTCCCTTTCTTGAGTCTTAGGAAACACCGTACTGTTAAAGGGGTCGAGGAAATACTAAGGAAAATTTTCCAAGTGATGCTCAACTCAAAATCCTACACCCACCAATCCCTTCGAGTGAAGCCATTGGAAATCTCATGCAGTGCAGTCATATTCTTCAGTGACAGAGACAAAGTTCTTTTGTTTTCTGAGGAATTTGTTCTGACTAAGGAGTTAGGAATTCGCCAGTGTGGATTGCCTACATAGTGAGGAACATGATAGCCCTGAAGTTAGGAATTTCTACTCAAAATTACGACCGTTGTTGTGCTTTGCGCCAGCTATCCCAAAATATCTACCCACCTAATGGTCATATCATTGAAGGGCATTTATGTCTTATCATGTCAGGCTGCTCCCTAGGCTATAAATAGCCGCCCCTACAACCACTAGCTGGTTGCCTGCTCCAAGAGAAACTGACACTTGTCATTTGAGAGCAGCCCATCCTCCGAGGACTTTGAGTGAAAATCATCAAGTGAGGAAAACCCAAACCCAAACACCTACAAACCCAAAGTGATTGAGCATCACTGAAGAGATTGATCCTGCGTGGATCCGACGCTTGTTACCTTTGTAGACTGTGCTTCTTCCAGACGGTAAGGCGTCAAGGTCTAGAGCACCCAAGAGGAATTGTGGATCGTCGAGTGACCAAGTTTGTGAAGGTTCGGAAGTCACCTGAAGACTGACCACGAGTGATTGGGCGGAGTCTGTGTGACCTTAGCTCAAGGGGAATACAGTGAGGACTGAGTGTTCTGGATTGCGTGTTCAGGACTAGGTGTCCGGGACTGTGTGTCCTCAGGTTTAAATATCTAGCCGCCCTAACCAGATGTACACCTGTCACAACAGTTGGAACTGGTCTACCAAATCATTGTCTTCACCAAGCTTACTGGTTCTATTTCCTCAGCTCTTTCATTTACTCATAACTGTGTTGAGTGCTTGTTCATATCTGTGCTTGAAGACTTTGACTGAAGACTTCCTCAAATTCCGCAGTTCAATTTCTTCAGTTTGTTTGTCTTCATCCTGTGTTATCCTGTGTTTACGCATTCTGTACTCTGTGTTTGTCTTCATTTCATTATGATGACTATGCTTGTGCTCTGTTATGTTTACTTTTGAGTACTTATTCCGCTGCTAGTAGTTCTTCGCTAAGGAATTTCCTCACCTGCAAATTCCTCAGTGAAGAATTTCATAAAAATCGCCTATTCACCCCCCCCCTCTAGTCGATATAACGCACTTTCAATTGGTATTAGAGCAAGGTACTCCCTTGTTTTGTGTGATTTTGGTTTAACCGCCTGGATTTTAGTTATGTCGACTGCAGGTATGATCAAGGTCTCTGTTGGGTGTCCTACCTTCGATGGGACGGACTACCCCTACTGGAAGAATAAGATGCGAATGCATCTTGAGGCAATTGATAACGATCTCTAGTATGTTGTGGAAAATGGTGTTCCCTCAGTCACACCTTCTCTGAATGCTGCTGATGTGAAGAGATTCAAGCAACTCGATTCTCAAGAGAAGAATATCATATGTGGCCATCTGAGCAAAGGACGGTATGGAAGAATGAGTGCTTTGGAAACTGCTAAGCTTATCTGGGATAGGCTGTCCAAGGTGAATGAAGGAGTCTCAACACAGCGTGACTCTTGAGTTGATGTTCTTCGAAATATCTTCAACCGCTTAAAAAGACTCGACAATGAAAATGTTCAACAAACCTTCAATCGCCTCACTGACATCTCAAATGAGCTTCGAGCACTTGGTGCCACTGACATCATCGACCATGAGGTGGTGAAGAAATTGCTGAGATCGTTTGATTCCTCATTTGACACTCTAGCATTGATGATCCAAGAACATGCTGATTACAAGTCACTTGATCCCGCTAATATCCTCGAGAGGCTAAATACTCATGAGTTCCAGCTTACGAAAAAGAGAGATCTCTATGGTTCGAGCTATGGCAGATCATGTGCACTAAAGGCCAAGGCAGTATCTGAGTCCGAAGATGAAGACTCTGGTAGCAGCCTTGGTGATCCTGAAGAACTAAGCCATGAGCTAGCACTGCTTGTGAAAAAATTCCAGAAGTTCTCAAGATGTGGTCACTTTGGAAGACCCTTAAGGAGCAATGATTCCTCATCCAGTGACTACAAGAAGAGGCTTTGTCACAAATGCAAGAAACCTGGACATTACATTCAAGATTGTCCTCAGTGGGAAAGGGAATCAAAGAAGAAGAAATACAAGGATTACAGTTCTGATTATGCGAAGAAAGAGAAGAAATCCTCAAAATCTTCATCATCAAAATCCTCAAAGTCTTCATCTCACAAGAAGAGCAGCTCCAAGAAGGCTAGGGCATTCATTGGCAAGGTAATGGACTCTGAGGCTGAATCTGAAGAAAATGAGGAAGAGGAGGCATCTGAGGAGTCTGAATCCGGTGTGGCGAGCCTAGCCCTCGCTACTGCATTTGTCAGCAAGTCTATCTTCAACACTGAAGAAAATGACCTCACCAACAAGGTTGATGAAGGCAATTATAACTACGCTCCCACCTATTGCCTCATGGCAAAGGGTGCCAAGGTACTCAAATATACTTCCTCTGAACCAAGTGAGAATGAATCTGATGATAACCTCAAGCCCAGCTATTCTAAACTTGCTAAGATTGCTGTAAAATAACAAAGGGCTTTTGAAAAGGTTCAAAACATGCTAGACAAAAGTGATGATATGTTGGGTGAAGAAATGGATCGCACTAAAGCCTTGACTGAAAATCTCCAGAGACTTCAGACTAGGTTTGACAACCTTCAAGTTCATCATAACACTCTCTTATCTGATCATGAGAAGCTTTCTTACGAATTTCTTCAAAGAAAGTAAGACCTTGAGAAGCTAAGAGTGAGTTATGAAGATCTTCAGAAGGAGTGTAATTCATTACTTGCTCAACAAATCAGCGCTTATCAGGAAGAATTTGTTCCTCCATGCTTGAAGTGCATTGGAACGTGAATCTTCTAATTCTTCACCTGAATGTTCAACTGCTGCTAATGTTTCAAATTCTTCACATGCCTCTGCTATCACTAATTCCTCATCTGAGGACATTCCTAGTATCACTGATAATGCAGGGCTGAAGGAATTGTACATGACAGGCATGTACAAAAGCCTCAAAGGGCATCAAACTCTTTGTGATGTGCTTAAAAAGCAGATCCTCAACAGGAACCCTAGGAAAGAGGGTATTGCCTTTGAGAGGAAACTCAATGCTGATGGTACATATTGGAAGCCTGAGCAGTACCCCAAAACCTCATGGGTTGCTGCAAAGGGACCTCCAGTTGATCCATCTAACTTATCTGGATATGCATGTGAATCTCCTCGTTCTGATGATGATTCATTTGACTCCAACTATAAATTGTTCAAAAATAAGAATGGTGAAGTATTTGCTAGATATGTTGGCACTAACTGCAGGAACGGTCCTCCTATGAAGAAAATCTGGGTTCCCAAAAGGTTCCTTGAAAGTTTTCAGGTGAATGGCCTCAGGACACCACCTGTGAAGAAAAGGAACCCCGGATCAAATTCTTCATATGGACCAAATTCCTCAAAAGGATCAAAGTCCTCATATGAATATCATCGTGCTAACTACTTAATTTCGCGGGGAAGAGCCAAGGGCTATTAATATGAGCAGTATTCTTCTAATCGTTATGCTCATAAGTCCTCGAAGAATTTCTCTGCTTATTCGTATGCTTATCCTAACTCCTATTATGTGAAACGAAATGGACTGGCTTCTATGCCACCTTTCTCGTATAGAGCTTGCAGAGTGATGAACTCCTTGCCACCCCTTCAGATGTGGGTGGTGAAGAAAAAGAACTAATCTCTTCTGCAGGGTCAGGTCTCCAGACGTACGTAATCATCTGAAGAATTTGCTGGAGACCTGAATATGCCTGATAGCATGCAGGCTAACCATGAAGAAATGAACTTTCATTTCTCACATCCTCATACTACTTTATCTGTTCTATTGCTTGATGGAACCGATCTGATGAATTGATGTCATATTCTTCACTGTTGAAGTATATGAGTTCGTAGGCTGCACTGATTCATCTGTGGGATGATCAACTCACAGCCACTAAGTGGGTCCTCTTTAGTGGATGTACAAATCACATGACTGGTGACAAGAATCTATTGATGGATGCTCCATTATCTCCGTCGCATCTGAACCATATCATCTTCGCTGACAAAGGCAAAAGTCAGGTACTGGGTCTAGGTAAGGTTGCGATCACAAAGGATCGACACATGGACAAAGTCATGCTTGTCGAGTCCTTAGGATACAACCTCATGTCTGTTTCAATGCTTTGCAATCTTGATATGGTTGTTGTCTTAGGCAAGTACCGTTGTGTTGTGGTTATGGAAGCTGACAATTCCAAAGTCTTCGAAGGCTCTAGGAGAGGAGACCTGTATATTGTTGATTTATCTACAGGACCACAACCAGCCGTGTGCCTACTTGCAAAAGCTTCAGAAGGTTGGCTCCGGCATCGACGACTTGGCCATCAGGCATGAGAAATTTGCACACGCTTGCAAAGAATAAGCATGTCATTGGCATCGAGAATGTCAAATTCCTCAAAGATCACTTATGCGGAGCCTGTGAAGCTGGGAAGATGACAAAGGCTAAGCATCCAGCGAAGACTATCATGACCACTACTCGTCCATTTGAATTGCTTCATATGGATCTCTTCACTCCTAACCATTATTCAGCAGTCTCAAATGAGGCATCTCAATATGGCTTTGTTATTGTTGATGATTACTCTCGACACACATGGGTACACATTGTTACTTACAAACATGAAGTGTAGGAAGTCTTCAAACGATTTTCCTCGAGGGCTTCAACCAACTTTGGTGTGAAGATCAAGCACATCAGAAGTGACAATGGAACTGAGTTCAAGAATTTTGGTCTTGGTGACTATCTTGATGAACTTGGTATTACTCATGAGTTATCCGCTCCTTATACTCCTCAGCAGAACAGCGTCGTGGAGCGCAAGAACGGGACTCTTGCTGAGATGGCTTGCACTATGCTTGATGAATACAAAATGCCTCGTCGTTTTTGGATTGAGGCAATTGATACTGCGTGTCACATCATCAACAGAGTATATCTTCAAAAATTCTTCAAGAAGACTGCCTATGAACTCCTCACTGACAAGAAACCCAATCACCTGAGGAAACTATCAAGATGAAGGCTACTGGGGATGTCATTCCCACTGAAGAATCTCCTGAAGAATTCATTCCAGAACATGAAGAACGTCGAGCTAATGCACCTGTAGAAAATACTGAAGAAAATGGTGCTGATGAAAATGCTGATCAAATTCCTCGATGGCAACCAGCTCATCCTCGCGTTGCAAAAGAAGTGCAAGTTGAAAAGATCATCAATGACATTAAAGCGCCAGGTCCTTTCACACGTTCAAAAGCTTCACATTTGTCTAACTTCTGTGGGCGCTATGCTTTTGTCTCTATCGCAGAGCCCACTAAGGTAGATGAAGCATTTCTAGAGCCTGAGTGGATTCAGGCCATGCAAGAAGAATTACATCAGTTCGAGCTCAACAACGTCTGGGAACTGGTCAAATGTCCAGATCCTCGCAAGCACAATATCATTATCACAAAGTGGATCTACCGCAACAAGCAAGATGAAAATGGCCTTGTGGTGAGGAATAGGGCACAGCTTGTAGCGCAAGGCTACACACAGGTTGAAGGAATTGATTTCGATGAAACTTTTGCACCTGTTGCTAGACTTGAGGCTATTCGCATATTAGTTACTTATGCTAACCATCATGATATCACTCTATATCAAATGGATGTGAAAAGTGCATTCCTCAATGGTAAGCTTGGGGAAGAAGTATATGTTGCTCAACCCCCAGGTTTTGAAGACCCAAAGAATCATGACAAAGTCTTCAGACTCAACAAGGCCCTCTATGGCCTCAAGCAAGCCCCTCGGGCGTGGTATGATACTTTGAAGGAATTCCTCATGAAGAAAGGCTTCAAACCCGGTTCACTCAACCCTACTCTTTTCACTAAATCTTATGATGGTGAATTGTTTGTGCCCCAAATATATGTTGATGATATTATTTTTGGTTGTACTGACTAATGTTATAGTGATGAATTTTCCTATATGATGAGTGAAGAATATCAAATGTCTATGATGGGAGAGTCGAAATTCTTCTTAGGTCTTCAAATTCGTTAACAACGCAATGGCATATTCATATCTCAGGAGAAATACCTCAAGGATGTTCTGAGGAAATTCGGCATGCAAGATTACAAAGGCGTTAAAATTCCTATGCCCACAAATGGCCATCTGTGCACTGATGAAAATGGTATTGACTTCGATCATAAGGTATACCACTCCATGATTGGTTCTTTATTGTACTTATGTGCATCTAGGCCAGATATAATGCTCAGTGTTTGCATGTGTGCCCGATTTCAAGCTACACCGAAGGAATCACACCATAAGGCTGTGAAGCATATTCTTCGATAATTAGCTCACACACCAACACTTGGATTATGGTACCCCAAGGGCTCAGCTTTTGATCTCATTGGATATTCTGACTCTGACTATGCTGGTGATTGTGTGGACCGCAAGTCAACATCTGGTACATGTCATTTCCTCGGATGATCTTTGGTCTGTTGGTCCTCGAAGAAACAGAACTGCGTATCACTATCTATTGCTGAAGCTGAGTACATTGCGGCTGGTTCTTGCTGTGGTCAATTGCTATGGATGAAGCAAACTCTCAAGGAGTATGGCGTCAACATGAAGAATGTGCCTCTCTTATGTGACAATAAGAGTGCAATCAGGATTGCTCACAACCCAATTCAGCACTCTAAGACAAAGCACATTCAGATTCGTCATCATTTTCTTCGTGATCATGTGTTTAAGGGCGACATTTCTATTGAGCATGTGAAGACTAAAGAACACTAGCAGATATCTTCACAAAGCCCTTGGATGAGAAGAGATTTAGCAAGTTGCGGTGTGAGCTACATATCCTAGAATCTTTGAATGTTCTCTAAAAAGAACACTCTTCCTAACTCTTATGCAAAATTGATGACTTAGATGTGCAACACATGAAGAAACGTTTTTCTTCAATCAATGAAGAATAACACTCTAAGTGTGAAGAAATTAACGAAGAATTTGATTCTCAGAACACTACGACAATTGTACGCGGTGTCTGAAATCATCATTCTTATACGGTGGGTCACGCGACCACCAAAAGTTGAAATTACTCAGTTGTTCAATTTCTTCAACTTCGCATTGTCTTCACTGTTTCCGTCATTTTTCTTCATTGGCTATATATATATATATATATATATATATATATATATATATATATATATATATATATATATATATATATATATATATATATCCTCTACAGCATTCACTTACGGCTATTTCTTCAAGTTGGTTCTTTTTGCTAAGTGAATGTGATCGGACCCTTCCCCCTCTATGCTATACTCAACCCAATCTGTTCACAAATTCTTCATGTGCGTTCTATTTGAAACTCGTTCAAAATCTTCACTGTGTCCTTGTCAGCTGAAGAAATTGCGAATGAAACTTTAAAATATATCTTATCCAAATTTTCGGCTTTGCCACTCAAACCGTTCCGCATCCCACGAGATACTTATCTATTCACCCACGATCTAACACGATCTCCACTTCGCAGTACGTGGGTGACACATGTCATGCGAATGAGAAGGGTCAGGGGCACATTCGTCCAAATTCTTCGGGCGAACAGTTTTTCACCGTGGCTATAAATACTCCCCTTCCCCTTCCTCACTTCCTTTACTCCACTCGACCTCCTTCGCCAGCTCGAGCTTCTCAAACCCTAGCGCCGCCGCTACTACATCGTCGCCGGTGAGGAAGAGCTTCACTGCCTCGACCTCTTCGTCGCCGTACTCGCCCCGGCCGCAGAAATCTTCACTCCGCCACCGCCGTAGATGTCTTCCTCCGCCAAGTTAGGGCGTGGAAGATCCGCACCGACGAACTTCACATCTCCACACTCCAGTTCGTCGTGTTCTTCGTCCAGGGTAATTAAAAGTTACTTTTACTGCCCTCGTTGATTCAAATGATTTCTATAAAATCCTCAAAGGTGTTTTTCTTCATATCTTCACACACTAAAACACCTCACATATCATCTGTTGTTGATTCGTTTCTCTAAGCTATATTTTTATTCGAGATTCCTCAAATGTGTGGATTTTTGATCTACACATCTCTGCAACCTAAGACAAAGAATGCTTAGTGAAATTCTTCAAGACTCGTCTGGTCAAATTCCTCAAACTTGTTCTTTTTACAAAACCTTCTGAGAACGCATATGACCTCTCCAAATTCCTCGCAACTATACTCTGTTCACAGGTACTCATGTCCGCTGTTGAATCACTAGGTTCTCATCAACTTAACTCATTTGCAGCGTTCCTCGATGAAAAGTTGCATACTTCCTCAGAGAATTAAATTGTTCAAATTCCTCAACTGAAGAAAATAGCTGATGGTAAGAAGCCACAGAAAGGAGGAAAGAGGCCTAAGGTCAACACAGCATTTGAAATCCCTAATGACATATATAAAGATTACTGCACTCCTGATGAGGCCAAGTTTGGAAAAGAGGACAAAAATCAGCGCAAGGTGCGCATACAGAGGATAGAGAGGAGATGGGCTAGAGAGTGGAGGGAGTACAGATATGTCACTCCCAAATACATGAAGAAATTCACACTCAATCCTCCATGCCCAAGACCTCCATTGGCACCTGGCCAAATAGCTGATCCCACCAGCCTCAAGCGTGGTGAGGATTATCCTGATGAATGGGCCAAGCGCCAGGCCAAGTTGGCTAGACAAGCCAAAGAAGCTGTGAGGAAATTAAACAAAGACTCTATTGCTGCTGCTGTCGCTGAGGCCTCTGTCAAGCCTAAGAAGGCCATGTCAAAGAAGCCTGCGCACAAGCCAAGTGCTTCGCCTTTAGTTCCCTCGAGGCCAAGTTCCTCAGCAATGCCTTCACGGCTAGAATCTTCAAAGCCCTCAAGACCAATTCCTCATGCTGCTCCTACTCCTCCCAAATCCTCAGCTACTCCAAAGTCCTCAGCTGCTCCGACAAAGTCCTCTGCACCTGTGCATCTTGCCATGTGCCAAAGGACCACAGGCATTTCAATTGCCTCAGGAGCTTCAGCTAGTTCCTCAGCTTCACCCAATTCTTCAACGGGATCCTCTCTGCTGAAGACAAAGGCAACTGCTGGACGAGGTCCTGGCCCCAGTCCTCAGAAGAAGCAGGTCGCCTTCCAAGTGTCGTCTGAAGAAGACGAGGCTGATGATGAAGAACTTGTTGAGATCATCAGAGATAGACAAGTCAGGGCCGCTAGAGCCAAAGGCACAAATGTGACACTGCTTTTGGATCCAAAGCTGATCCTCGAATACATTGATGTTTGGCACAAGGATCCCAACACTCCCATGCCTGACTTTAAGCTTACTCCTGGTCAAAGTCACAAGCTGACGCACTTCATACAAGAAGAAAAATGGAAATATTTGAAGGCCAGGCAGGTCAAGAAAGCACAGTACAAGAAGGAGCGCTATCGAAAGAAAAACGTTGTCTCTATGACAACTGAAGAACTTGTCACTATTCAAACTGAGATCAAGAAACTCAGTGATGAATTTGACGCATACCGTGCTGATTGGCTTGGAGCCAAGGTTCGATTTGTGGACTTGCTGATAACTACACCTCAAATGTTGCAGCCCCAACGCAACAGGAAATTCCTCAGGCTGAAGCATCTGCTCAGCCAAATGAAGAACATGCCAGAACTGCTGATGACTTTCAGGTTGCTGAAGAAAATGTGAGTTCCAGGGCTGATGACTGCATTCCAGCCGGTGAAGAAATTGCCAGGGCATCCACTAGTGATGCGCTTGAAGAAAATGAAGAAGTGAGGGCAACTGCATCAGTTGTGCCTGAAGAAAATCAACCAGATTCCTCTGCTCCTCCTGCGCCTACACCAACTCCGATCCTTCCATCTGCATCAGATGTGAAGAAGACCAAGGCTGCAGAGCGTGCAGCTATAAAGAAAATGAAAGCATCAGCTACTTCAGATTCTTCAGCTCCGAAGAAAATGAAGTCTATGACAAGTTCGTTCAAAAATCCCATTGATGCTGTTTCGATCTCTACCATGCCATCAAAGGACCTTGTTCCTTTTGATGAAGAATATGTGATCCCTAGCGGATCTGATAAATAAAATCCTTCTGTTGCTTCGTCAGAGCAGATGGATGAAGAAATTGAAGCGGATGAAATCCCTTCAACACTAGTTATTTCCTCGCCTATGCCTGAGTTCACTACTGAAGAGGCTGGCATTGAAGAAATGGAAGATGAAGATGTGGACGTTGGCTGCTCCACAATAGTGATGAATGATGAATTCTGCGAAAGTCAGCATCCCAACTCTCCAATGTTCACACCTTTACATCAAATACCCCAGTCCCCTATACAAACTGTTCAAATGGGCTTTGAAGAAACTCACCCCACTTCATCTGTACGTGATGAAATTCCAGCCACTAGTGCTGAAGAAACTGCTGCTGCTGAACATCTGAAGACGCATACTGCCACTGAAGAGGAACCAGAAATTCCTCAGCCTGAAGAACCTAAGATTGTGATTCCTGAGGTTGTGATGCAACTCACTAACACTCCTCTACCCAAGCCAAAGGATCCATTCTCCGGGAAGCAAAAATTCAAGGCTGATGAGTTCTTCGGCGAGCAGGTATTCTTCATAGACTACAACCCCTATGACTCTGCTCGCATTAGGGAGAGGCGTTTCTGGACTACCAGCCAGGATAATTTCTATTCCTCAGTGTTGTTCAACAAAAACAAAATCTTCTACCATGAGCACATTCCTCACGTGGATATGGAGTCTCTGTCATGCTTTATGCCAGTCCTTAGTGTTCTTCACGACGCTCGACTGTTAAATTTCTGCACTGACATCTGTGATTGGAATGAAGAACTCATTCTTCAATTTTATGCAACGCTGCACATCACAGGAGACTCTGAAGATGTGAATTCATGGGTACTGGACTGGATGTCTGAAAACACTCACTACACGGCACCAGCTACTGAATTGCTTCGTGCCTTACCACTCAGTCCTCTCCTTGAAGCTGCTCGTTGCGCCTACAATGAACCTGAGCTTACAAATCACTACATGCAAGTTCTGATGAAGCCTTTGAAGCCAGGTCAGGCCCCACGAACCAAATTCCTCATGAAAGAATTACTATATGTGCCCAGAACTGTCTATCGCATTCTGACGAGGACAATGAGTCCCATCAAAGGCCATGACTCATCTAATGAGGAAATTGTTGGCATCATGAAGAATCTGGTATTAAATATCGTTCATGGCATTCCTGTCAATTATCATGATTTCTTCATGAGGACTCTGGCAAATGTTGCACTTTCTCCGTTTGAGCTGAAGCCTTATGCACCCTGGATCATGAGATTCCTCAGGACAAGGACTTCCCTCAACTTCAAAGTTGATTTTCAGAATCACCTCAGCTACTTGCCCCCGATTGAAGTCCTCAAGCGGACCTATTCCTCAGTTGACGAAAAGGCAAGGCACCAGCTGTTATAGATGAAGGCATTCGTCCATTGGATGGTCAGTTTCGCAAAGCTGCATCTTATTCCACCAATGATGACTCTGCCACCCATGACTCTGCCAATGCACCCAAGTCTATTCCTCAAGCCACTTCTCCTCGTGTGATGACTGACCGTGAGCTTCTGCTTAGTCTTCACCAGAAGGTGGATCGGAACCATAAATGGGTTAAGCGTCATTTTGGTTCATTTCTTCACAAGATGACTACTACACACAATGCAGTGAAGAAAAACCATTACTACCTCTATGAAGTTTTCGGTCGCACCTGGGCCATTCTGTCACATCTGTATGGTGAAGAAGATCTCAAGAACATGGGTCTAAAGGAAGCTTTTGACTGGTCTGCACCTCCACCGAAGAAATTAAAGAAGGTCAAGGTTCCTTCCATGGTGGCCAGCTCATATTCTTCATCGGGCGACACTGATGAGCATGAAGACTTGGACGACACTGCAGCAGGCCCTTCCACAACAAACAGCCCCAACAACGCTGGCGCTCCTTCATTAACTTGATATTCTTCAGGGGCGTTAGTCATCATTTTCGATCCTCTTGGTCATTGATGACAAAGGGGGAGAAAATTGAGTTAGTCTTCAAGCGGGTCTGTCTATCTGTGCATTTTTTGCAAAGTTACAACTCTCGTTCTTCTGAAACTTTATTGGATCGAGTTGTAAACTTAAACCCGATGGTGCTCTGATACTCTTGATGCTTTTTCTGCATGTTTATTCTTCATATAAGTTCTTGCACGCATGCTGAATTACATCAATCACCATATTTCATCATGCATTCCAAATTCTTCATTATGATATGTCAAATGCCTGTATGAATTACAAGATATAGGGGGGAGATCTCCACGATTCTACTCTTCAAGTGTGCAATGCTTCAAAAGAAAATTCCTCACCATGCACATATTCAGGGGGAGTTCTTCTATATCTTGCAATCAAATTCCTCAATATCAGTATTTACATTTCATATGTTTATCCCCGTTGAAAACTGTCGTGACCCGACCCGAATGGATCAAGCGCTCTATGCTCAGTTGTCATCCCTAGATCAGTAATGCTGACACCACACAGTACATCGAAGGATTTATAGCAGAGTGGCAATCACACACTTATTACATCGTTGTCTCAAAGAGAACTTATTACAATAAAAATGGCTTAAGGCCATCTAGTGTCGATAACAGCGGAAGACTCGGAAGATAAATGGGTCCATCAACTCCAACGGCATCACTGAGTATAGAACCACGACGTAAAAGCACCTTACTCGTCGTGTGAAAAGTCTGCAAGATGAGAAGTTGCAGCCCGAAAATGGGTCAGCACATGGAATATGTTGGCAATGTAACACATAGAGAGTAATGGAATGAAACAGCTATACTATATGAATATATGGCTGGTGGAAAGCTCTATGGTTACAGTTTTGCGTAAAGCCAATTTTTCCCTACTGCAAAGGAATAAATTTATTTAACTATCAAGGTGGTTGTTAAACATCGAGAATGGTTGACAGCATTCCGATCCCAATTAAGTAAATAGTTAAAACCCAACAACATTAATTAGAAGTAACATGTTGAGATTCACATGATATTCAAGTACTAGATACTCAAGTTGTCCATAACCAGGGACACGGCTAATCATGATTAGTTTATTACACTCTGCAGAGGTTTGCGCACTTTTCCCCACATGACTCGATCGCCTCCGTTTGTTTTCTCGCACTACATGGTGTTTGAGAAATGGATGAACGAGACATAGTCTTTCTGAAGTGCTAGCACCTTACATGTGGGGTAGACCATACCACCTACAACCCCTACATCTGCTAGTCCACCCCGTAAGAGTTCGCACAACTTAGTCAACTATGCCAGAGCCCATAGTAGCATGTGGCTGCACACGGAAGTTTCTAGCATGAATTATCTTATGATCCCTTTGAGCCTGGGGGGCGGTCCAGAATAAAACAGGCAAGTCCTGATAGACATCAGGTGCCTCAATCCACCCAGATGTGTGTTTAAGTGGCCACCTTAGATAAACCATTAAAAATTATCAACTCACATCTGTCATGGATATCACTCACCCAATTTAGATAAACCATTAAAAATTATCAACTCACATCTGTCATGGATATCACTCACCCAACTTAGTCAACTATGTGTGTTTAAGCAAACGTAGAAGTAGCTCCCAAAGGTTTCATAATAATACAGGTAATAGGTACTACCTCATCTACTTCCCATCCCACAATTTAATTAGATCCTAGTCATGCAATGTGTGAGGATTGATCTAATGCAATAAAACTGGGTTGTAGAAAAGGTATGCTCAAAGTGTTACTTGCCTTGCTGATGATCCGCGAGACCTAGGGTTTCGAAGTAACAAGCGGTGCAATCCGGGTGAACTATCACAGACAAACAACAAGCATACAATAAGTACTCATCCAATGCACAGGTAAAACTCGAACAAGAGAACGAACCAGAAAGTTCAACTTAAGAACTCCGGTTGCAAAGAAAGAACGAACCGAACAAAGAAACAGAAAACAAATGGCGGAAGAAACCCACTCGGTTCTAGCAAGTTGAAACTAGGTCAAATTTTACCGTAGCAAAAACTTGTTTAAGTTGATTAGGCGGAACGGCGGTTTCGAAACAAAACTCCAGGCGCTTGAATCACCTGATTCCGATAAACGAGCGGGAAGAAAGACTAGAACGAAGATCGGATCTGAGATCGCGATCGTGGAATAAATCCGACGAAAAGAAAGAGACGAACGGTTAAACGAACGGGCGTCGTTAACCGGGAAAGAATCGGTGATCACGTTCATTGAGACGAACGGTCCGAAAGAAGAACAAAAACCGATCTAGGGTTTTTGGAAAAGAAACCAAAAAAGAAACGGAAAACCGATCTAGGGTTTTGGAAGAAAACCGAAACAAAAACTGGAAGAAAAGAAAAGAAATGGAACGGTTCTCTTAAGAAAAACTGAACCGGGGAAGAAAAAGAGACGCGGCACGGGGCTACCTCGGCGGCGGCGGGGTGCAAGGGCGGCGGCGGCAGCAGCTAGAGGCAGCGGCGGCGGCTAT
>NC_041390.1:179814023-179822101 GCF_002162155.2 Triticum dicoccoides
TATTTATACTAGGAGGGGGGTCTTTCTTGGCCAAGGGGCAAGGCAAGGGGCGGCGGCGGCTGGAGTCCCGCTAGGACTCGGCTCGCGCGAGGCTGGGGCGGTGGCGGCTGGCTGGGCCTTGGCCCGGCTGGCCTGGCGCGCGGGAGCTGCCCTTTTTTTTAAATCGGTTACGCGCGTAGAAAAACAAAAGAAAGAAAATATAAAGGAGCTCCAAAATTTCGAAAGTAAATTTTCCCCGACTCCTAAAAATGAGTCGAACAAAATGAACTTTTCTCCGGGCCTAAAATGCAATTTTTGAAAACGCGCATTTTTCCCTATCCAAATAAAACACAAACAAAACTCTTGCAAAACCAAAACTTGACTTATTCATTAGTGCTTCATTTTTCCTAACTTTGGAAAAGTCATATTATTCCCTCTCTCATATTTTTGATATTGGAAAAATTATTGAAGATGAAATAAATAAATCAAATGATCCTCTTTTCAAATTTGAGAAAACTCTCAAATATGAAAATAACGAAATCTCCAACTCTCTCCGTGGGTCCTTGAGTTGCGTGAAATTTCTAGGATCAACCAAAATGCATGAAAATATGATATGCAAGATGATCTAGTGTATAACATTCCAAATTGCAAATTTGGGATGTTACAAACCTACCCCCCTTAAGATGAATCTCGCCCTCGAGATTCGGGTTGGCTAGAAAATAGGTGAGGGTGGTCCTTGAGCAAGTCTTCTTCTCTTTCCCAGGTGGCTTCATCCTCTGAGTGGTGGTTCCACTGAACTTTGCAAAACTTGATAACCTTGCTGCGGGTAACTCTACTGGCATAATCGAGAATCATGACTGGCTTCTCCTCATACATTAAGTCGTCCTTCAACTGAATCGCTTCAAGTGGTACTGTATCTCTTAGCAGTATCTCTGCCATCTCGGCATGACATTTCTTTAGCTGAGAAACATGGAATACATCATGAACTCCTGACAGCTCCTCTGGTAATTCCAACTTATAAGCGACTTCTCCCATACGTTGCAAGATCTTATACGGTCCAACAAAATGCGGTGCTAATTTTCCCTTAACTCCAAAGCGCTTAACTCCTCGAAGTGGGGATACTCGAAGATAAACTCTGTCTACGGTTTCGTAAACTGTCTCCTTGCATTTAGAATCTGCGTAGCTCTTCTGCCTGGACTGGGCTACCTTGAGCCTATCGCGAATCAACTTAACTTTCCGTTCAGACTCCTTAATCAAATCTGGTCCAAAGAATTGACGGTCTCCAACTTCGTCCCATGACAACGGTGTCCTGCACCTCCTTCCGTATAAAGCTTCGAAAGGTGCCATCTTCAAACTGGTTTGGTAACTGTTGTTATAAGAAAACTCCGCATACGGCAAATTATCGTCCCAACTAGATCCATAATCTAGTGCACAAGCTCTCAGCATATCTTCCAAAATCTGATTGACTCTCTCGGTCTGTCCATCTGTCTGCGGGTGAAAAGCTATGCTGAACTCTAGTCTGGTTCCCAAAGTTTCATGCAACTGATTCCAAAACTTGAGGTAAATTGGGTTCATCTATCTGATACGATACTTCTCGGAACTCCATGCAAACAAATGATCCTAGTCATGTATATCTTTGCCAACTTAGCACTGGTGTAAGTGGTCTTAACTGGAATAAAATGTGCTACCTTTGTCAAATGATCAACTACTACCCATATCGAGTCATAGCCTGATTTTGTCCTGGGTAGTCCTGTGATAAAATCCATGCCTATCTTATCCCACTTCCATTCGGGTATCGGCAATGGTTGTAACAATCCTGCTGTCTTCTGATGCTCTGCCTTTACTCTCTGACATACGTCACAAACTGCTACATATGCTGCAATAATCTTCTTCATTCCGGTCCACCAGAATGTTTCCTTCAAATCCAAATACATCTTGGTATTCCCTGGGTGAATCGAATACGGTGAATCATGTGCCTCTTGCAAAATCAACTTCCTGATCTCCGGGTCATTGGGCACATAAACACGGTCCTCAAACCATAGGGTATCGTGCTCATCCACACGAAATCCTTTTGCTTTTCCTTTTCTCATTCTCTCTTTTATAGAAGCAATCTCCTTGTCAGACTTCTGAGCTTCTCTGATTTTATCCATCAATGTTGACTGAATCTCCAATGCTGCTACATAGCCTCTCGGAACTATTTCCAAACATAGCTCACGAAGGTTTTCTGCTAACTCCTTTGGTACTTCTCTTGTCATTACCATATTGACATGGCTCTTACGGCTCAATGCATCAGCTACTACATTAGCTTTTCCGGGATGGTAATGCAATCTCATGTCATAATCCTTGATGAGCTCCAACCATCTCCTCTGTCTGAGGTTCAACTCCTTCTGCGTGAAAATGTACTTCAAAATCTTGTGATCCGTGTACACCTCACAAAGATTTCCAATGAGGAAATGTCTCCACGTTTTCAATGCATGCACTACGGTTGCTAACTCCAAATCATGAGTGGCATAATTCAACTCATGAGGCTTCAGTTGTCGTGAAGCATACGAAACAACTCTCCCTTCCTGCATAAGCACTGCTCCAAGTCCTCGACGTGAAGCGTCGCAATACACCTCATAATCCTTGGCTTGATCTGGCAAAATCAATACTGGTGAGGTAACCAAGCGTTTCTTCAATTCCTGAAAACTAGCCACACATTCCTCAGTCCAATTGAACTTAGTATCCTTCTTCAACAATTCAGTCATAGGCTTTGCAATCTTTGAAAAGTTCTCAGTGAACCTCCGGTAGTATCCTGCGAGTCCAAGAAAACTCCGGATCTCTCCAACTGTTGTTGGTGATTCCCATTCGGTTACGGTCTCAACCTTAGTGGGGTCAACTACTATACCTTATCCGGATATAACGTGTCCGAGGAATCCAACTTCCTTCAACCAAAACTCACATTTGCTGAATTTGGCGTATAACTGATGTTCCCTTAGTTTCTCCAAAACCAAACGCAAATGTTCCTTATGCTCCTCTTCATTCTTTGAATAAACCAGGATGTCATCAATGAACACTACGACGAACTTATCCAAAAACTCCATAAACACTTTGTTCATCAGGTTCATAAAATAGGCAGGTGCGTTAGTCAATCCAAATGACATAACGGTATACTCATACAGTCCATATCTTGTGGTGAATGCTGTCTTAGGTATGTCCTGCTCTCGAATCTTCAATTGATGGTACCCTGATCGCAAATCGATCTTGGAAAACACTTTAGCTCCTTGCAACTGATCAAACAGATCATTGATCATTGGCAGTGGGTACTTGTTCTTGATGGTTACTTCATTCAATCCCCGATAATCTACAACCATCCTTAATGATCCATCCTTCTTTTCCACTAGAAGTACGGGTGATCCCCAAGGCGAAGAACTTGGGCGAATGTAACCTTTCTCCAGTAACTCCTTAATCTGATTCTTAATTTCTACCAAATCCTTTGCTGGCATCCGGTACGGTTGCTTTGATATTGGGCCGGTACCTGGCAACAACTCAATCAAAAACTCAATGTCTCTATCCGGTGGCATGCCTGGTAATTCCTTAGGAAATACATCAGGAAAATCCTTTACCACTGGTACTTCCTCTTGCACAACTCCTGTTAGGCAATTTACTTGGGTCCTGTTTGGCACATGCCGGGATACATACTTGATCCTTCTTCCTTCTGGTGTGGTAAGCAAAATTGACTTACTAGCGCAATCGATGTTTCCTCCATACATCGATAACCAATCCATGCCTAATATCACATCCAATCCTTGAGATTCCAATACTATTAGGTCTGAGGGAAACACATAGTTACCAATCCTTAATGGTAACCGATCACACCATCGTCTAGCCATAAACTCCGCTCCTGGTGAGCTTACTAACATGGGTGACCTAAGGGCTTGGGTTGGCAAGTTATATTTATCCACAAATCCCCTTGATATGTATGAATGCGATGCATCAGTATCAAAAAGAACGAGTGCGGTAAATGACTTAACCAAAAACTTACCGATTACTGCATCGGGCTGATCTTCAACCTCCTCCACATTAACGTGGTTAACCTGTCCTCTATTGAAAGGGTTCGGCTTCTTCCCAGAGCTTCCATTGCCATTTCCATTCTGGCCTTCGGGACATTCATTGGCGTAATGTCCGGTCTTGGAACACTTGAAACAGGTGACTTGACTCAGATCTCTCTTGGTTGGGGTCGATGGGGTGGTCCGGTTCTGGCCGTTGCTTCCTCCATTCCCATTACCATTCTTGTGGCCATTATGGTTGTGCGAGCTACCTCCTCCATGGGTATGCTGAAACTGAAATCCCGGTTTAGGGGTAAAACGGGGCTTCTGCTGGGCTCCAGAGTTATACTTCCCCTGTCCATACTTCCTCTTACGGTTCTCAATCTGCTGTTGCTTCCCTTCAATCATGATGGCACGATCTACCAACTCCTGGTAGTTGTTGAAACTTTCTACCATCAACTTCATGCTTAGTTCATCATTCAGTCCTTCCAGAAACTTCTCCTGCTTAGCTGCATCCGTAGCAACGTCATCTGGGGCATAACGTGCTAACTTGCTGAAATCGTCAACGTACTAGCCAACTGTCCTTCCTCCTTGGCGTAAGTTGTGGAACTCACGCTTCTTCATGGCCATAGCTCCTGCTGAAACATGGGCAGTGCGAAAAGCTTGCTGAAACTGATCCCATGTGACAGTGTCAACTGGGTAAGTGGCTGTGAAATTCTCCCACCATGCTGCCGCGGGTCCGTCAAGCTGGTGAGCGGCAAACTTCACTTTCTCACCATCCGTGCATCCTGCAGTGGTCAACTCCCTTCCTATCTTGCGGAGCCAATCGTCTGCTACTATTGGCTCGGTGCTACTGGAAAACACCGGCGGATTTAGCCTAAGGAAATGGGCTAGGTGGTCAACAGGTGGTGGTGGTGGTGGGTTGTTGTTGTTGTTCTGTTGGTTCTGGACTAACATCTGCATCAATTGATTCTGCTGCTGGATCAACTGAGTTAGCTCCGGTGGAAATCCGTTGTCACGTCTCGGAGGCATCTGAGGGTTTAGAAAAGACGAGAATCAAGAATAGAGTGAGTTCTAAAGAGAAAACACTACCCCAATGCACATGAACAAATGCACAAAAAATTACTTCATTCAATCAAACAAGGGCTTACAATCGGTCTAAAACTATCGCAAAAGTGCTCGAACTAATTGTGTTTACATGGGGGGAATACTACTACTATCTGGTGGTCATCTAGAAATTTGAACCGGTGGAAGACTCCATGATATCTGCTCCAGCTTCGTCTTCAAAGTCGGGTTTACTGGGATCCGAATCGGTGTCGTCGATGATGATGTAGTTGTCCGAACATGCGACGTACTCGTCCTCCTCCTTGGATGCTAACTTCCTCTTGAGTTCTTCAATCTCCTGCTTAAGATCGCCATTGTGTCTTGCTAGAGCTACGATCTCGTCCATGTAGTCCTTGCGTGTAGACTTCAGTTCTCCTTCTAGCTCGATGATCCTTGCCTTCGCATTCTTCAACTCTATCATATCATTGCACATCTGGTTCTTGTGGCGTCGAATGTGCTGGTTTAACTCCTGGATGAATGATGCAATGGATCTATCCTTCTTGGTGCTGACTAACTCCCATTGTTCATCTCGGCGTCCGCAAATCTGGTAGATAGTGTCCTTAAGGTCTTCTTGATAAACTTCTCCAATGCGTCCTATGGTGATATGAGCTGCCATGCTCTTTCCCAGACTCCAGGTTGGTGCATTGAAAACACTATCTATGGGCTTCATGATTGGCGCGAATGTCCTTCCCGGAACGTGAGCTTGAATCTTCCAGCGCTCCTCTTCAGGCAGAGTGGCGTTGAAGGTTCCCGTGAAGCTTGGTAATCCAATTTTCAGGTACTTGGTGACTTCCTTCAGGTGAATTCAAAAGGTGTGCCTTCATCCGGTTGAGCGTACTTAATCTTCGCGTTCGTCATCCTAAAAGAGTAGAAAAGATGAGGAGTTATAAAATGAGAAGAGAATGGTGATCTATGGCTTTAACTTAGTGGTCGTGTCCTACAGTCAGTGTGTGCTCTGATACCATCTCTGTCGCGACCCGACCCGAATGGATCAAGCGCTCTGTGCTCAGGTGTCATCCCTGGATCAGTAATGCTGACACCACACAGTACATCGAAGGATTTATAGCAGAGTGGCAATCACACACTTATTACATCATTGTCTCAAAGAGAACTTATTACAATAAAAATGGATTAAGGCCATCTAGTGTCGATAACAGCGGAAGACTCGGAAGATAAATGGGTCCATCAACTCCAACGGCATCACCGAGTATAGAACCACGACCTAAAAGCACCTTACTCGTCGTCTGAAAAGTCTGCAACATGAGAAGTTGCAGCCCGAAAACGGGTCAGCACATGGAATATGCTGGCAATGTAACACATAGAGAGTAATGGAATGAAACAGCTATACTATATGCATATATGGCTGGTGGAAAGCTCTATGGTTACAGTTTTGCGTAAAGCCAATTTTTCCCTACTGCAAAGGAATAAATTTATTTAACTATCAAGGTGGTTGTTAAACATCGAGAAAGGTTGACAGCATTCCGATCCCAATTAAGTAAACAGTTAAAACCCAACAACATTAATTAGAAGTAACTTGTTGAGATTCACATGATATTCAAGTACTAGATACTCAAGTTGTCCATAACCGGGGACACGGCTAATCATGATTAGTTTGTTACACTCTGCAGAGGTTTGCGCACTTTTCCCCACATGACTCGATCGCCTGCGTTTGTTTTCTCGCACTACATGGTGTTTGAGAAATGGATGACCGAGACATAGTCTTTCTGAAGCGCTAGCACCTTACATGTGGCGTAGACCGTACCACCTACAACCCCTACATCTGCTAGTCCACCCCGTAAGAGTTCGCACAACTTAGTCAACTATGCCAGAGCCCATAGTAGCATGTGGCTGCACACGGAAGTTTCTAGCATGAATTATCTTATGATCCCTTTGAGCCTGGGTGGCGGTCCAAAATAAAACAGGCAAGTCCTGATAGACATCAGGTGCCTCAATCCACCCAGATGTGTGTTTAAGTGGCCACCTTAGATAAACCATTAAAAATTATCAACTCACATCTGTCATGGATATCACTCACACAATCCACGTCTACTAGCATAGCATGGCATAATAAGCAAACATAGAAGTAGCTCCCAAAGGTTTCATAATAATACAGGTAATAGGTACTACCTCATCTACTTCCCATCCCACAATTTAATTAGATCCTAGTCATGCAATGTGTGAGGATTGATCTAATGCAATAAAACTGGGTTGTAGAAAAGGTATGATCAAAGTGTTACTTGCCTTGCTGATGATCCGCGAGACCTAGGGTTTCGAAGTAACAAGCGGCGCAATCCGGGTGATCTATCGCAGACAAACAACAAGCATACAAAAGTACTCATCCAATGCACAGGTAAAACTCGAACAAGAGAACGAACCAGAAAGTTCAACTTAAGAACTCCGGTTGCAAAGAAAGAACGAACCGATCAAAGAAACATAAAACAAACGGCGGAAGAAACCAACTCGGTTCTAGCAAGTTGAAACTAGGTCAAATTTTACCATAGCAAAAACTTGTTTAAGTTGATTAGATGGAACGGCGGTTTTGAAACGAAACTCCAGGTGCTTGAATCACCTGATTCCGATAAACGAGCGGGAAGAAAGACTAGAACAAAGATCGGATCTGAGATCGCGATCGCAGAATAAATCCGACGAAAAGAAAGAGACGAACGGTTAAACGAACGGGCATCGTTAACCGGGAAAGAATCGGTGATCACGTTCGTTGAGACGAACGGTCCGAAAGAAGAACGAAAACCGATCTAGGGTTTTCGGAAAAGAAACCGAAAAAGAAACGGAAAACCGATCTAGGGTTTCGGAAGAAAACCGAAACAAAAACCGGAAGAAAAGAAAAGAAACGAAACGGTTCTCTTAAGAAAAACCGAACCGGGGAAGAAAAAGAGACGCGGCGCGGGGCTACCTCGGCGGCGGCGGGGTGCAAGGGCGACGGCGGCAGCAGCTAGAGGCGGCGGCGGC
>NC_041390.1:179822334-179869574 GCF_002162155.2 Triticum dicoccoides
GTATTTATACTAGGAGGGGGGGTCTTTCTTGGCCAAGGGGCAAGGCAAGGGGCGGCGACTGCTGGAGTCCCGCTGGGACTCGGCTCGCGTGAGGCTGGGGCGGCGGCGGCTGGCTGGGCCTTGGCCCGGCTGGCCTGGCACGCGGGAGCTGCCTTTTTTTTAAATCGGTTACCGCGCAGAAAAACAAAAGAAAGAAAATCTAAACGAGCTCCAAAATTTCTAAAGTAAATTTTCCCCGACTCCTAAAAATGAGTCGAACAAAATGAACTTTTCTCCGGGCCTAAAGTGCAATTTTTGAAAACGCGCATTTTTCACTATCCAAATAAAATGCAAACAAAACTCCGGCAAAACCAAAACTTGACTTATTCATTAGTGCTTCATTTTTCCTAACTTTGGGAAAGTCATATTATTCCCTCTCTCATATTTTTGATATTGGAAAAATTATTGAAGATGAAATAAATAAATCAAATGATCCTCTTTTCAAATTTGAGAAAACTCTCAAATATGAAAATAACGAAATCTCCAACTCTCTCCGTGTGTCCTTGAGTTGCGTGAAATTTCTAGGATCAACCAAAATGCATGAAAATATGATATGCATGATGATCTAGTGTATAACATTCCAAATTGCAAATTTGGGATGTTACAAAAACATCACCTATATTGTCATCAATCACCAAAAAGGGGGAGATTGTAAGTGCATCTAGTGCCCCTTGGTGATTTTGGTGTATTGAAGACTTATAGGTTAAGGGACTAATGTGTTTGTGAGTGTACACAGGTCCATAAGTCTATGAGGAGTTTGATATTTACAAAGAAAGTCGGCTCCTAAAAATGAAGTTCTTCGACTAAAGACTTTGGATTTCTGAAGACTTTCTGAAGACTTTGAAATTGAAGAAATTGGTGTGACCTTGAAGACCCGGTATTCATGTGAGGAACATGACGCGTGAAGACTTTTGTTTTTACAGTTTCATTTTCTCTTTCTTGAGTCTTAGGAAACACCATAATGTTAAATGGGGTCGAGGAAATACTAAGGAAAAATTTCCAAGTGATGCTCAACTCAAAATCCTACACCCACCAATCCCTTCGAGTGAAGCCATTGGAAATCTCATACAGTTCATTCATATTCTTCAGTGACAGAGATGAAGTTCTTCTATTTTCTTTGGAATTTGTTCTGACAAAGGAGTTAGGAATTTGCCAGTGTGGATTGCCTACATAGTGAGGAACATGATAGCCCTGAGGATTTTGCTACTCAAAATTCCGACCGTTGCTGTGCTATGTGCCAGCTGTCCCAAAATATCTACCCACCTAATGGTCATATCATTGAAGGGCATTTATGTCTTATCTTGTCAGGCTGCTCCCTAGGCTATAAATAGCCGCCCTCCTACAACCACTAGCTGGTTGGCTGATCCGAGAGAAACTGACACTTGTCATTTGAGAGCATCGCATCCTCCGAGGACTTCGAGCGAAAATCATCAAGTGAGGAAAACCCAAACCCAAACACCTACAAACCCAAAGTGCTTGAGCATCACTGAAGAGATTGATCCTGCGTGGATATGATGCTTGTTACCTTTGAAGACTGTGTTTCTTCCAGATGGTTAGGCGTCAAGGTCTAGAGCATCCAAGAGGAATTGTGGATTGTCGAGTGACCAAGTTTGTGAAGGTTCGGAAGTCACCTAAAGACTTACCACGAGTGATTGGGGGAGGTCTATGTTACCTTAGCTCAAGGGGAATACGGTGAGGGATGAGTGTTCTAGACTGCGTGTTCAGGACTAGGTGTCCGGGACTGTGTGTCCTCAGGTTTAAATACCTAGCCGCCCTAACCAGACGTACAACTGTCATAGCAGATGGAACTGGTCTACCAAATCATTGTCTTCACCAAGCTTACTGGTTCTATCTCTTCAACTCTTTCATTTCCTCATAACCGTGTTGAGTGCTTGTTCATATCTGTGCTTGAAGACTTTGACTAAAGACTTTCTCAAATTCCTCAGTTCAATTTCTTCAGTCTGTTTGTCTTCATCCTGTGTTATCCTGTGTTTACGCATTATGTACTCTATGTTTGTCTTCATTTCATTATGATGACTATGCTTGTGCTCTGTTATGTTTACTTTTGAGTACTTATTCCACTACTAGTAGTTCTTCGCTAAGGAATTTCCTCACCTGCAAATTCCTCAGTGAAGAATTTCATAAAAATCGCCTATTCATCCCCTCTAGTCGATATAACGCACTTTCACCCTCCCTAAACTACATGTCAAGTGCCTCTCTGCTACCATTGCGTTCAGTTCTGACAGTAACAGTCAGATTCCATAGTAAATTTCAGTTTCGACAGTTAACTTCAAAGTCAACAGTTTTTACCTCATCTGTTGTAGTCAGGTGATTTTTGGTGATGTAAATTTTACATCTATTTTACATTATCTATTGGAGATGCTATTAGAATCCCACTTGAGATTGACGATGTCTGTCTTATGCTGCTTCAGCCTTGACGTCTTACGGCTCATCGGGGTTGCTCCAACGATAGAACGATACATCACAACAGAGCAGTGCCTTGCACGCCATCTATAGATTCCTCAGATGTTCCTCCACACCTCCGACAGCCACCTCTGCCTCAACTACTTCAGCGACCAACCCAATGATGCTGAGGTCGACACGGCTATGGCAAAGAGGTTGTACACTTGTTGCATCAGTTATTACTATACATTCATGTCGATCCATTAGGGCTATTTTGGTTCGACGGAAAAACATTGCAATAGGGAATTTTACAATGCCACTCTACTATCCAATTATTCATGCATTTTGTTGAAAGGAATGAAGCAAAACATCCACCTGGACATACTTTTCAAAATCATATGCATGAAAACAAGACCAAGTGCATTAGTGCCAGAATAACATTCTAACTGTACATGCTTTCATATGGTTTCACTTTATTTTGGCCATGTTTCTTTGCATTCCTCTGCTCTTCCAATTCATGTAAACCAAACACTCAAGTTGAAAGAAATCATGTGTTTATAGATGCTCTGTTTACCATGTGCATTCCTATCCTATTCTGGTGTTTTTCCTGTCCCTGCGTTTTGAGAATCATGCAATCCAAATGAGCCATTACAGAATTACTTCAGTTACAGGTAGGTGTCGAAGGGAACTTTGTGTGCTTTGCGCTGCTCCTGCCGCTACGTCGTCCACCTCAACTAAGCTGCTCCATCGACAGAAACATCCACCAAACCAGACATCACGACTCCTGGCCGACTTTCGCCGCCTCAGATCTCCTTCCCCGCCGCCGACACCCACCGCAACAGCATCACCATAGTCGACTCAGCAGATGAACCTGAGGAGTACATGGGTCCACAAGAGAGGTCGCACTCTTTTGTTTCTACTTATGTTATGCATTGCTTAAAATTACTGCTACTTTATCGTCCGGTTCACCTCTTGGACTCCAAGTTAGGTCCAAATTAATGTTCAAACTTGAGTTCTAAATTAGTTGTGGGGAACATATCGAGGAAGCAATGAATAGTATCTTTGTCTAATATCTGGTTCACCTAGGGTATGCCTATGTTGTTCATCTTGGGTGGGAAACAAATAGTAAAGCAATCATCATCTGTCTTTTTATTAAATTAAAGCAATCATCAACCTGCTATAGTTATTTTTGGATCCATACACTGGTTTTTACCATCACTCTAAATTTCTGCATGCTCTCCTTACATAATCTCACCATATTTTTTTCGTATGCATGTCAGATATTGTACACAGTCATGTTGAACATGTAGAGAAAAAGAGAAGTGTTTTGCACGGCAATACAATGTCATGCAGAAATCGCTCCATGGTGGGTTCAATGGCAAACCCTCCCCACCCCTCTCCAGATTGTAATCCAGAGGAAGATATCTGTTCTGAGGCAGATTCAGACGCCGCTGAGCACTCCTATTTACCCTGCAAGGTGTTTGCTCTACCTTGGCATGATAATGTTAGTCATATAATGCATATGTTGCCTTGCAGTGCCTACTTTTGACATCATATATGTCATCTTCTTAATTTAGACATGTTCTTTAATGCCACCTGTTTAGTTTCTATATCATATATGGGAATTATGCAGTCTCATGTCTGTTAGCCAGCCATAATATACGTGAAATGTGCAATGCCATCCTGTTTAACTAGGCATCATATATTTGAATGATATCTTCCCCATCCTTTTCTTCATTACATTTCCATCTATCGACAATGTTTGTACATTAAACTACTCTTCCCGTGAATCAGCCATTTGGGTGGGAGATTGAAAACTCTAGAGTGAAAACAAGGCCTTCAGAGCAGACAGTGCTACCTCTCGAAGCAGATCTCTTATTCGGTCCTGATAGCTCCTCAGAGATGGATTCAGAGACAGATGACCAGGCCTATTCCCCCACCGAGGTGTATGCTCTAACTTGGCATGGTTATACTGCACATATGATGCATATGGTGTCTTGCATTGCATAGTTTAGACATCATATACACAATATTCAACACCATGTTCTTAGTTCACACATCATATCTAATGCCCTCTGTTTAGCATATAAATCACATATGTGAATTAAATGATGCGATCCTGATTACTTAGATAACATGTAGGCGAATTATGTCATGCGATCCTGTTTAGTTATTCATCATATCTTTGAATTATGTTATGCTATGCTATCTAGTTTAGATAGACATCATATATGTGAAATTATGTCATGCTATCCGTTTTAGTTAAACAATATACATGTCAAATGTTTCATGCCCTCTTTTTTCCAACTATCTATTGCATCTGTCTCTCATACAATGTCTGTACATTCAACTATGTTTCCTGTTTATCAGCCATTTGAATTGGAGAGGGTGATGCCAGCATCTAGCGGATTAAAAACACGGTCTTCAATAAAACAGTGCTACCTCTTGGTGGAGATAGCACCCCGGTTGTACATGCACGATGTCAACGTTCTGGGAATGGGGGTCCCCAGACTTGCCTGCCTGCGGCCCACGGCGTGGCTGGGCTGGCAGGTTCATATGGCCCATTTTCATCGACAAGACTTTCAAGACCCTCGGGAGTGGCCAAGCCTCGCGGGGCGGACGACGCCAGACCTCCTCAAGAGCAGCCTCGCCAGGAAGGCTCACAATGGGCGAAGAGATAAAGGCAAGGCAAACCTCGTGAGGTCCTCGTGACGTGAGCCATGACGATTGAGGCCAGGCGGACGCCAGCTCGCGCAGTGTCCTTGTTTCCTCTTTAGTGCTAAGGGGGCAAGCGGAGGCGTGGAGTACCGAGCCATCAAGTAAAGGTTTCCATATTGGTGCAACAAGACCAGGACCAGAAGGACGGCAAGGCGGAGGTCACCATGGAGCCCGAGACGGCGTCATTACTAGAGCCTTTTGCAGTCGAAGACCACCTTTTGTCAGGATAGCTTGTATTGGCTGTCCCCTTTCAAATTGGCCATTGTTGGCTCCCTTCCCGCTCAATATTTGGGGAGAGGACCAGGGCCTATATAAGTAGAACTAGCCATCTCATCGAGAGCAGGAGGAGAACAACGACAACAATGGGGGAGAACAACGACAACAACGGGAGAGAACAATGAGAGAGAACAGAGGATCGACACCATCACAAGTCGAGAGCAGATCCAAGATCGTCTCACCCACACAAGTGTTGGGTTTCGTAGTAATTTCAAAAAATTTCCTATGCACACGCAAGATCATGTGATGCATAGCAACGAGAGGGGAGAGTGTTTTCTACATACCCAACGCAGACCGACTGCGGAAGCGCTGACACAACGTAGAGGAAGTAGTCGTACGTCTTCACGATATAACCGATCAAGCACCGAAACTACGGCACCTCCGAGTTCGAGCACACGTTCGGCTCGATGACGATCCCCGGACTCCGATCCAGCAAAGTGTCGGGGAAGAGTTCTGTCAGCACGACAGCGTGGTGATGATGTTGACGCACTACAGCAGCAGGGCTTCGCCTAAACTCCGCTACAGTATTATCGAGGACTATGGTGGCAGGAAGCTACGCACACGGCTAAGGAATAGATCACGTGGATCAACTTGTGTGTTCTAGGGTGCCTCTGCCTCAGTATATAAAGGACTAGAGGGGGGAGGCTGGCCGGCCAAGGTGTGGCGTGCCAGGAGAGTCCTACTCCCTCTGGGAGTAGGACTCCCCCCCCCCAATCCTAGTTGGAATAGGATTCGCGGAGGGGGAAAAGAGAGAGAGGGGGCCGACCACCTGTCCTAGTCCTAATAGGACTAGGGGAAGGGGGAGGTGCACAGCCCATGTAGGGCTGCCTCTTCTCTTTTCCACTAAGGCCCATCATGGCCCATTTAGCTCCCGGGGGGTTCCGGTAACCTTCCCGGTACTCCGGTAAAATCCCGATTTCACCCGGAACACTTCCGATATCCAAACATAGGCTTCCAATATATCAATCTTTATGTCTCGACCATTTCGAGACTCCTCGTCATGTCCGTGATCACATCCGGGACTCCGAACAACCTTCGGTACATCAAAATGCATCAACTCATAATATAACTGTCATCGTAACCTTAAGCGTGCGGACCCTATGGGTTCGAGAACAATGTAGACATGACCGAGACACGTCTTCGGTCAATAACCAATAGCGGGACCTGGATGCCCATATTGGCTCCTACATATTCGACGAAGATCTTTATCGGTCAGACCGCATAACAACATACGTTGTTTCCTTTGTCATCGGTATATTACTTGCCCGAGATTCGATCGTCGGTATTCAGTACCTAGTTCAATCTCGTTACCGGCAAGTCTCTTTACTCGTTTTGTAATACATCATCCCGCAACTAACTCATTTAGTTGCAATGCTTGCAAGGCTTAAGTGATGTGCATTACCGAGAGGGCCCAGAGATACCTCTCCGACAATCGGAGTGACAAAACCTAATCTCAAAATACGCCAACCCAACATCTACCATTGGAAACACCTGTAATGCTCCTTTATAATCACCCAGTTACGTTGTCACGTTTGGTAGCACCCAAAGTGTTCCTCTGGCAAACGGGAGTTGCATAATCTCATAGTTATAGGAACATGCATAAGTCATGAAGAAAGCAATAGCAACATACTAAACGATCGGGTGCTAAGCTAATGGAATGGGTCATGTCAATCAGATCATTCAACTAATGATGTGACCTCGTTAATCAAATAACAACTCGTTGTTCATGGTTAGGAAACATAACCATCTTTGATTAACGAGCTACTCAAGTAGAGGCATACTAGTGACACTTTGTTTGTCTATGTATTCACACATGTATTATGTTTCCGGTTAATACAATTCTAGCATGAATAATAAACATTTATCATGATTATAAGGAAATAAATAATAACTTTATTATTGCCTCTACGGCATATTTCCTTCAGTCTCCCACTTGCACTAGAGTCAATAATCTAGTTCACATCGCCATGTGATTTAACAACAATAGTTCACATCACCATGTGATTAACACCCATAGTTCACATCGATATGTGATAAACACCCAAAGGGTTTACTAGAGTCAATAATCTAGTTCACATCGCTGTGTGATTAACACCCAAAGAGTACTAAGGTGTGATCATGGTTTTGCTTGTGAGATAATTTTAGTCAACGGGTCTGTCACATTCAGATTCGTAAGTATTTTGCGAATTTTTATGTCAACAATGCTCTGCACGGAGCTACTCTAGCTTATTGCTCCCACTTTCAATATGTATCTAGATCGAGACTTAGAGTCATCCAGATCTGTGTCAAAACTTGCATCGACGTAACTTTTTACGACGAACCTTTTTGTCACCTCCATAATTGAGAAATATTTCCTTATTCCACTAAGGATAATTTTGACCGCTGTCCAGTGATCTACTCTTAGATCACTATTGTACTCCCTTGCTTAACACAGTGTAGGGTATACAATAGATCTGGTACACAGCATGGCATACTTTATAGAACCTATGGCCGAGGCATAGGGAATGACTTTCATTCTCTTTCTATCTTCTACCGTGGTCGGGCTTTGAGTCTTACTCAACTTCACACCTTGTAACACAGGCAAGAAATTATTTTTCTTTGTCTGTTCCATTTTGAACTACTTCAAAATCTTTTCAAGGTATGTACTTATTGAAAAAACTTATCAAGCGTCTTGATCTAACTCTATAGATCTTGGTGCTCAATATGTAAGTAGCTTCACCAAAGTCTTTCTTTGAAAAACTCCTTTCAAACACTCCTTTATACTTTACAGAATAATTCTACATTATTTCCGATCAACAATATGTCATTCACATATACTTATCAGAAATGCTGTAGTGCTCCCACTCACTTTCTTGTAAATACAGGCTTCACCACAAGTCTGTATAAAACTATATGCTTTGATCAACTTATCAAAGTGTATATTCCAACTCTGAGATGCTTGCACCAATCCATAAATGGATCGCTGGAGCTTGCATATTTTGTTAGCACCTTTAGGATTGACAAAACCTTCTTGTTGCATCACATACAACTCTTCTTTAATAAATCCATTAAGGAATGTAGTTTTGTTTATCCATTTGCCAGATTTCATAAAATGCGGCAATTGCTAACATGATTCGGACAGACTTAAGCATAGATACGAGTGAGAAACTCTTATCGTAGTCAACACCTTGCACTTGTCGAAAAACCTTTTTGCGAAAATTCTAGCTTTGTAGATAGTAACACTACTATCAGCATCCGTCTTCCTCTTGAAGATCCATTTATTTTCTATGGCTTGCCGATCATCGGGCAAAATCCATCAAAGTCCATACTTTGTTCTCATACATGGATCATATCTCAGATTTCATGGCCTCAAACCATTTCGCGGAATCTGGGCTCATCATCGCTTCCTCATAGTTCGCAAGTTCGTCATGGTCTAGTAACACGATTTCCAGAACAGGATTACCGTACCACTCTGGTGCAGATTCTCACTCTGGTTTACCTACGAGATTCGGTAGTAACTTGATCTGAAGTTACATCATCATCATCATTAGCTTCCTCACTAATTGGTGTAGTAGTCACAAGAACAGATTTCTGTGATGAACTACTTTCCAATAAAGGAGAAGGTACAGTTACCTCGTCAAGTTCTACTTTCCTCCCACTCACTTCTTTCGAGAGAAACGCCTTCTTCAGAAAGTTTCCGAATTTAGCAACAAAAGTCTTGCCTTCAGATCTGTGATAGAAGGTGTATCCAATAGTTTCCTTTGGATATCCTATGAAGACATTTCTCCGATTTGGGTTCGAGCTTATCAGGTTGAAGCTTTTTCACATAAGCATCGCAGCCCCAAACTTTTAGAAACGACAACTTTGGTTTCTTGCCAAACCACAGTTCATAAGGGCGTCGTCTCAACGGATTATGATGGTGCCCTATTTAACGTGAATGCGGCCGTCTCTAGAGCGTATCCCCAAAACAATAGCGGTAAATCAGTAAGAGACATCATAGATCGCACCATATCCAGTAAAGTACGATTACGATGTTAGGACACACCATTACACTATGGTGTTCCAGCTGGCGTGAGTAGTGAAACTATTTCACATTGTTTTAATTGAAGGCCAAACTCGTAACTCAAATACTCTTCTCTACGATCAGATCGTAGAAACTTTATTTTCCTTTTTATGATGATTTTTCACTTCACTCCGAAATTCTTTGAACTTTTCAAATGTTTTAGAATTATGTTTCATCAAGTAGATATACCCATATCTGCTCAAATCATCTGTGAAGTTCAGAAAATAACGATACTTGCCGTGAGCCTTAACACTCATCGGACCGCATACATCAGTATGTATTATTTCCAATAAGTCAGTTGCTCGCTCCGGAGAACGGAGTCTTAGTCATCTTGCCCATGAGGCATGGTTCGCAAGCATCAAGTGATTCATAATCAAGTGATTCCAAAATCCCATCAGCATGGAGTTTCTTCATGCGCTTTACACCAATATGACCTAAACGGCAGTGCTACAAATAAGTTGCACTATCATTATTAACTTTGCATCTTTTGGTTTCAATATTATGATTATGTGTATCACTACGATCGAGATCCAACGAACTATTTTCATTGGGTGTGTAACCATATAAGGTTTTATTCATGTAAACAGAACAAAAATTTATTCTCTTACTTAAATGAATAACCGTATCACAATAAACATGATCAAATCATATTCATGCTTAACGCAAACACCAAATCACACTTATTCAGGTTCAACACTAATCCCGAAAGTATAGGGAGTGTGCGATGATGATAATATCAATCTTGGAACCACTTACAACACACATCGTCACTTTACCCTTAACTAGTCTCTGTTTATTCTGCAACTCCCGTTTCGAGTTACTAATCTTAGCAACTGAACTAGTATCAAATACTGAGGGGTTGCTATAAACACTAGTAAACTACACATCAATAACATGTATATCAAATATACTTATGTTCACTTTGCCATCCTTCTTATCTGCCAATCACTTGGGGTAGTTCTGCTTCCAGTGACCAGTCCCTTTGAAGTAGAAACACTTAGTCTCAGGCTTAGGACCAGACTTGGGCTTCTTCACTTGAGCAGCAACTTGCTTGCTGTTCTTCTTGAAGTTCCCTTTCTTCCCTCTGCCCTTTTCTTGAAACTAGTGGTCTTGTCTACCATCAACACTTGATGTTTTTCTCGATTTCTACCTTCGTCAATTTCCGCATTACGAAGAGCTTGGGAATCGTTTCCGTTATCCCTTGCATATCATAGTTCATCACAAAGTTCTACTAACTTGGTGATGGTGACTAGAGAATTCTGTCAATCACTATCTTATCTGGAAGATTAACTCCCACTTGATTCAAGCGATTGTTGTACTCAGACAATCTGGGCACATGCTCACTAGTTGAGCGATTCTCCTCCATCTTTTAGCTATAGAACTTGTTGGAGACTTTCATATCTCTCAACTCGGGTATTTTCTTGAAATATTAACTTCAACTCCTGGAACATCTCATATGCTCCATGACGTTCAAAATGTCTTTGAAGTCCCGATTCTAAGCCATTAAGCATGGTGCACTAAACTATCAAGTAGTCATCATATTGAGCTAGCCAAATGTTCATAACGTCTGCATCTGCTCCTGCAATAGGCCCGTCACCTAGCAGTGCATCAAGGACATAATTCTTCTGTGCAGCAATGAGGATAAACCTTAGACTACGGATCCAATCCGCATCATTGCTACTAACATCTTTCAACACAATTTTCTCTAGGAACATATCAAAATAAACACGGGAAACAACAACGCGAGCTATTGATCTACAACATAATTTGCAAAATACTACCAGGACTAAGTTCATGATAAATTTAAGTTCAATTAATCATATTACTTAAGAACTCCCACTTAGATAGACATCCCTCTAATCTTCTAAGTGATCGTGTGATCCAAATCAACTAAACCATAACTGATCATCACGTGAAATGGATTAGTCTTCAATGGTGAACATCATTATGTTGATCATATCTACTATATGATTCACGCTCGACCTTTCGGTCTCCGTGTTCCGAGGCCATATCTGTATATGCTTGGCTCGTCAAGTATAACCTGAGTATTCCGCGTGTGCAACTGTTTTGCACCCGTTGTATTTGAACGTAGAACCTATCACACCCGATCACGTGGTGTCTCAGCACGAAGAACTTTCGCAATGGTGCATACTCAGGGAGAACACTTCTTGATAATTTAGTGAGAGATCATCTTATAATGCTACCGTCAATCAAAGCAAGATAAGATGCATAAAAGGATAAACATCACATGCAATCAATATAAGAGATATGATATGGCCATCATCATCTTGTGCTTGTGATCTCCATCTCCGAAGCACCGTCGTGACCACCATCGTCACCGGCGTGACACCTTGATCTCCATCGTAGCATCGTTGTCGTCTCGCCAAGCTTGTGCTTCCACGACTATCACTACCGCTTAGTAATAAAGTAAAGCATTACATCGCAATTTCATTGCATACAATAAAACGACAACCATAAGGCTCCTGCCAGTTGCCGATAACTCGGTTACAAAACATGATCATCTCATACAATTCAGCATCATGTCTTGACCATATCACATCACAACATGCCCTGCAAAAACAAGTTAGAGGTCCTCTAGTTTGTTGTTGCAAGTTTTACGTGGCTGCTACGGGCTTAAGCAAGAACCAATCTCACCTACGCATCAAAACCACAATGATAGTTTGTCAAACAGACTCCGTTTTAACCTTCGCAAGGACCGGGGGTAGCCATACTTGGTTCAACTAAAGTTGGAGAGACAGTCGCTCGCAAGCCACCTATGTGCAAAGCACGTCGGGGGAACCGGTCTCGCGTAAGCGTACGCGTAATGTTGGTCTGGGTCGTCTCGTCCAACAATGCCGCCAAACCAAAGTATGACATGGTGGTAGGCAGTATGACTTATATCGCCCACAACTCACTTGTGTTCTACTCGTGCATATAACATCAACATAAATAACCTAGGCTCTGATACCACTGTTGGGTTTCGTAGTAATTTCAAAAAATATCCTACGCACACGCAAGATCATGGGATGCATAGCAACGAGAGGGGAGAGTGTTGTCTACGTACCCAACGCAGACCGACTGCGGAAGCGCTGACACAACGTAGAGGAAGTAGTCGTACGTCTTCACGATCCAACCGATCAAGCACCGAAACTACGGCACCTCCGAGTTCGAGCACACGTTCGGCTCGATGACGATCCCCGGACTCCGATCCAGCAAAGTGTCGGGGAAGAGTTCCGTCAGCACGACGGCGTGGTGACGATCTTGATGCACTACAGCAGCAGGGCTTCGCCTAAATTCCGCTACAGTATTATCAAGGACTATGGTGGCAGGCGGCACCGCACACGGCTAAGGAATAGATCACGTGGATCAACTTGTGTGTTCTAGGGTGCCTCTGCCTCAGTATATAAAGGACTAGAGGGGGGGAGGCTGACCGGCCAAGGTGTGGCGCGCCAGGAGAGTCCTACTCCCTCTGGGAGTAGGATTCCCCCCCCCCCCCCAATCCTAGTTGGAATAGGATTCGCGGAGGGGGAAAAGAGAGAGGGGGGCCGACCACCTCTCCTAGTCCTAATAGGACTAGGGGAAGGGGGAGGCGCGCAGCCCATGTAGGGCTGCCTCTTCTCTTTTCCACTAATCCACCACCACCACACTGGAGTAGGGGATTACACCACATCATTGGCCCGAACCAGTATAAATCTTGTGTCTTTCTATGTTGAGAGTTCGTCGTGTTCGTCTGCGAGATCTTAGAGAGCTAGGGCGTGGATCGATAGGGAGAAAACATTTGCGCACACCCCAGTGTTCAAACCTTAAGGGTCTGTCGGAACCCTAGATCTGACATTTGGCGCGCCAGGTAGGGGAACCTTAAGGGTCCGTCGAAGCCTCCGTCCGTCGCTCCGCGCCTCGCCGCTCCGCGCCTCGTCGCTCCGTCGTGTCCATGGCAGACGCGCGCCGCGCTCGTGCTGAGCGCCAGGCTGCCCTCGCCGCCCATGTCGCTCAGACGGCTCCCGTCGGCGGACCACCTCGCTGCTCCCCGTCGCCCGCTGCCAACGCCACCACCACTCGACGGGGAACGAGCAGCAAGCAACCTCGCTGCACCCCTTGGTGCGGCGGGACGGCCGCACCGCCACTCCATCGCTGACCTCGGTCGGTTTGTCTTTCCATGCACGTCGCCCTCCCGTGGACGCGCGGGCCACGCTCCTCATGGTGCATGAGCTCCTGCGCTATCGCCCGGTTGACGACCTCTACGAGGACTGGCCTGACCGCATCGCCGAGCTTGTCCACTCTGTCGGGGGCTGCCTGGTAACATTCTTGACAAGCTTTCTGCTTCTTGACAAGCTGCTCAACCTGATAACATTTTTGATGGTCGTGGCCTTTGGTCCGGTGAATCTTCACTACCAAAAAAAAGAAACATCCGTGACATTTTGGGCCGAACGAATTTTTTTCTGTCATGCTTATGACACTTTTATGACGATAATTGTGACAAAACCCGGTATCATCATAGATGTGGTGGGCTCCTACTTCTATGACAAAAATGGGTTTTTCATCCTGGACGGGCCGGAGATGTAGCTACATGACATTCTTTGGGCCATCCTTGATGGAAGAAACCATGGTAGAAGCGAGGGCGAGGAAAATATCGGGTAGTTCCCAGTTACCGTGGGTAGTCGGGGGCCCAGCGAGGTGTGTTTCTCTTGTACACGTACGCGCATGTGTGCAAGGCGTTCCGCTCTAACTAAACCCGAGCGAGGCATTGGGCTCTAACTGAGCCCGAGCGATTACACTTGCTACGTTACTAAACCCGAGCGATCGAACCCCTGTTGTTAACTGAACCCGAGTGATTCCTTCGCTACTGCTACTAACTGAGGCTGATCGAACCCCGCTACCTCCTTCCCTTGATGAACAGTGAGTGTTGTTGGGGGGGTGGATGAACAGTTCCTGGTGGGGGGGTTGGATTAATAGGACCCCATGGTAGTAGAGGCCGTTGCCGCTAGATGAACAGGACCCCGGTCGATCGAGCCGGTTGGGGGTCGATGAATAGGAGGCCGTGGAGGGCTGGATGAAGAGGACCCCACGGAGGGCTGGTTGAACAGTAGCCGGTGGAGGGATGGATGAACAGTAGCCCGTGGAGGGGGGTTGAACAGGACCCCATGGAGAGGGATGGTTGAACAGTAGCCAGTGGAGGAGCCGTGGAGGCTGGATGAACAGGAGCCCGTGGATGAATAGTCGTAGGTGGAGGCTGGAAGAGGTCGATGGTGGATGAACAGTAGCCCGTGGAGGCTGGAGGAGGTCGACGGTGGAGATGAACAGTATCCCGTGGAGTCCCGTTTTGCAGTACGCCACACCCCTCCCGATGAACAGGACCCCCATTTTGACCGTAGCGCTCCAACACAAGTCTATTTCCTCCGTTTTGCAGTAAGTCACACCCCTCCCGATCAGCAAGACCCCGTTTCGATCGTAGGAGGTCCAAGAGAAGTCCTTTTCCTCTTTTTTGCGGTACACCAGACCCCTCCCAATGAACTGGATCCCGTTTCGACCGTGGCTGGTAAAATAGAAGGCTTTTTCCTCTGATCTACGGTACGCCAGGCCTCATTTTGATCGGCTGTTTCGTCCAAGCCAGTTGGCTCCTGATGAACACGACGTATTCCATTGCCTCCCGATGAACACGACGCATTTCGTTGCCTCCCCATGAACACGACGACGCGGTTTCTCCGTTCCGACCAAGCCATGTACATGAGACCTGGCTGTACATATGCGCGAGTAGGCATTCGAGACCCCGCCCGTATGTACGAAAATGGCCGTATTTACTTTCTTGCACCCTGGCCGTTGTACGTACGTGTACATAATATTAACGGGACTGCATGACATGATACGTGCGTCCCTCTACTACGACACATGCGTGCCTCTACTACGACACGTGCCCTTCCTTACACGGCCACGGTTCATCGCTGCCGCCTGCAGACATACCAATCAACTACTATGTACGTACACATTCGCGGCCAGAATGACAATGCTATGTACGCTTTGACCAGGTGGGTCCCGACTATCAGGCACTTCCTTGCGTGTGAAGGTGTAGCTGGTGGGTCCCAACAGTCAGGGGGGGAAACATTTTTTTCACGAAATACGATGGCCCGTCCAGTGGGTCCCTGCTCTTAGATGGAGGAATCATTATTTTCCGTGTAATAAGGAGGCAATTTTCTGCTGCGGCTGTGGACCCAGCTGCCAGCCTCTCCACATATAGAACTCTTCTGATGGAAGTCATTCATTTACCACATTGACCACACCGCGCTGAGAGCACCAAGGCGGTGGACGAAGCCGATGCCTAAGAAAGGGACGACGTAGAGCCAGGGAAGATGCGGCAGTGGATGCCCACGCGGAGAGGAGTACGAGGGTTCACTGGTTCGGCCGCAGTGTGAGGCTGCCATTGCCGTAGGGACTGGCCAGCGGTGGCAATAGTTGCGGGCAGTGAGGCCTCTCTGGCAACACAGCCGGCCACGGGAGGTAGGAGCATGCGGCACGACCGACGCTGCTTTGGGCGGCTGGAGCAAGAAGACCAGAGGTTGAAGAAGCACTACGGCCGTTCGATGGACATCGTAAGGTGACTGGAGCTAGAATCATTCATATTGACTAAGTTGACCAAGCCTCTGTCCCCGTCAACTTAGTAGGCCCACAAGTCAGCCTCCCACTATGCTAGGTCCCAGCTAGCAGGGGGTATTCATTTTTTTGTGCGTAATAAGGAGGCACTTCCTTGCGTGCGAAGATATAGCTGGTGGGTCCGACATGTTAGCGGGGGGGGGGAACATTTTTTCGTGAAATACAGAGGCCCTTCCAGTGGGTCCCAGATGTCAGGTGCAGGAATCATTATTTTGCGCGTAATAAGGAGGCATTTCCTTGTGTACGGCCATGGACCCAACTGTCAGCCTCTCCACATACAGTCCATGTTCTATGGATGTCGTTCGTTGACCACATAGACCATAGCACGCCGAGAGCACCAGGGCGGTGGACGACCGTGAGGCCTAGGAAGGGAACGACACGGAGCCGGGGAAGACTTGGCTGTGGTTGCCCACATGGTGGGGAGTACGAGGGTTTACCTATCCGGCTGCCGTCGCCAGAAAATAATAGGAGGTGTGGGTGAGTAGAGGAATGGTCTGGCCAGTGATGGAGTAGGGTGGGGCAGTGCGGCCTATGCAACAGCACAGCCGGCCATAGGAGGCGGGAGCAGGCAGTACCACCAGCGCTGGTTTGGGCGCCTGGAGCAAGAAGATCAGATATTGAAGATGCAACATGGCCGTTGGATTAACATCCAATGGTCATTGCTGCTAGAACCGTTTGTGGACTAAGTTGACAAAGCCTTTCGTACACGTCAACCTACCAGACCCACAAGTCAGCCTCCAAATCTGTCCCAAACAGCATACAGCTCAAAATTTCTAGCTAGATTCAAATTAATTTAAAAACTAAACATACCTTAATTTAAATCCAATGAAATTTTACCTGCACAAAAACAATGATATTTAAATATCAAAATCCGAAAGAAAAAAGTATTTTGGAACTAATTGCCTATTTGCAGTATTTTTTTCATTTTACAGCACATTTATTATCACTTATAGCCCATTTCTTATTACTTATAGCCCATTTTCTAGGCAAAATGCATCCCTCCTCGTCTTGAAAGATTTCCTGCCCAGCAGGGTGTAGAAAAGCAAGTAGGCCTATGTTGGTTATTCTGCGTAAAGCGAAATAGCTGGGCTAGCCATTTTCAGAAAGGAAAAAAACAAACTGGGCTGGTCATGTGCAAAACATATGAAATAAAAGCCTGGGCTAGACAGGCCATAGCTCCCGAACAACCCAGTTGATACCCTTCTCCATCCCGAAAAAACAAAATTATTGCGGGTGTTGCTGGGTCCCTACTATCATCCTCACCATATACAGTCATCTACTTATTCCCCTTGGTTGTTGACCATGTTGACAACACTGGAGGGCGGCGCCGCATCGAGCAAACTAAGGCGGAGGATGATGGTGAGGCCTCAGACGGTAACGAACAGGAGCCGGGGAAGATGCGCAGAGTTTTAGGGTGCGATGTGGCCATGATGCGGCGTGACAACACAGCTAGCCGTGTGAGGCGGGAGCAGGCGGTCCCGCCGGCGCTGGTTTGGCTTTGGCGGCTGGAGGAAGAAGAGACTGAAGAAACATGACAGACGTTGAATGTCAATCCAACGGTCAAGGTTGGCACAATCGTTTGTTGACTAAGTCGACACCAAGTAGCACACTTCTTTATATATATGAAGAGAAGAAAAATTGGGCCCGTTCGCCTGATAATATTCCCGAAACTGCGACCGTTCGATCTTGTGTTGCAACTAAAACTGCGAGGAAAATGCATTCGTCTTCCATCCTCCTCCCAGGTTAAGTTCTCCACATGAGTGACTAGCACCCTTGGTTTTCAACCGAGAGGTCTCGGGTTCGAGTCCCAGGAACTCTAAATTTTGTCCTCCTTCCTTCCTCGCAAAAAAGAGAAAGAAAATCAAAGACTTGAGATGGCGTACAGAACAAGCTAGTGTACCAGTAAAGAGAAGTTGCTGAGTTTTAGAAAAAAAAGAGACGTGCTCATGTAGTTGGTTCGAATCCAAACATATACTATGACTATATACGGTGCTATGCTACTCTCCAAGTAATGAAACTGACATATCCAACATTCGCTTCTCCTCTTCTCTACTTACTCTGCCTAGCTTCAGAAGCTCTGGCCGCAGCGACCATGTCCGCTGGCTGCTCGTCCACCTGCTCTTCAGCAGGCAACAACCAGATATGCACCAAGTCGCCACCCGTACCATTTCCTGTGGGTCTCATCACACCCCCTCCGGCACACGCACCACAGCTGGTTGCTCATCGCAACCCACTGCCATTGGTGTGGTGCCACTACTGCAAATCACGCAGAGTCATCCGTCGTGTCTCAACCACAATCCTCAACCCTAGCCGAGTCTACAAATGCCCGAATCATGCAGTAATAATATGTTTAAGTGTTGCTCTACTGGTTTCAGTTGGTGAGTTTTTTAATAGTTTGGTTGATGATCTTCCAATTTGATTCGTGCAGAAAAGGGAAGATTCATGTGATTTGTATTTCTGGGAAGTTGCTGATGTGGGGGAATGCAACTATGCTGATTATTTGGTTAGCCGAGGAATCCCAATACCAGCAGGTTGGGGTGTTGGACCAGTAACTTAAGGAATGACAGACAAGGAAGATGCAGAGCAGAAGGTTAAAGATGTTGTTCCTTTGATCATGGCCAAGCAACAGCTGTTGAACGACCTTGACAACATTGACGAGATGAAAGAGCTTGTGAAGATAATGGGAAAAATCGATGTGCTCTGTAGGATGATTGTCTCTTTATTTGCAGTGTATGTAGCACTCGTGACGTATTCAGTGGCTATGACATGAGCACTTTGCTGAAACTAGTAATGAATGAAACATGTGTAGCAGGCTAGGCATAGTGTTGTGAACATCTAATGATTTCTATTAACGGAAATTGGGGGTATCCCCTTTTGCTCATAAATAAATAAATAGGAGAGGCCCTTTTGGTAATAAATAAATAAATTAGCAGAGGCCATGTCGGGTTAGCTTTGTTCCCATTCGAAGACGTCGAGCAAATTGCAGTCTAACAGCAAACTATGTCATCAAATTCAAGTTTCACAGCCAAATATGAGTACAACTAAACAACAATGTCATCATGTTTTAGTCATGATACAATCACCAAACACAAATCAAGATACATAACAAGTGATCTTCTCACAGCAAAATACTAAACAAGACGTTCATCAGGTTTCAGTTGTCATAGCAAACACAATTTCACATAGTTGATAAAAATGTCTTCTGACAGGTAAATACGACAAAAGCAATCTAATCATCATCCACAGCAGTAGCGTCAACATCTTCGCCATGTGTATCAGTTTGAATTGTAATTCCCCAGACTGTCATCTTCTTCTACATCCTCAATGTCCTCGAATGTTGGCTTCTTCTTGATCAACTCTTGTATGTCCACAGCATGACAGGCAATCTTTTCACCAGCGTCATTGACGTGATGGTTCGAAAGATATTAGGAACACATGTGGAATCTTGTACATCAGGAGAAGTGTAAGCATCATCTTGTTGTGCAACTTCACTAAACAAATTCCTCTGCTCAAACCTTTACAATACTCTCTAGTCATCTCTACGTGCAAATGTGTCTTCCAAGAAAAATAAAAGGCTCATTGGTCTGGTACGCCGCCTTGACATTGATGGATTTGAAATAATCCTCAGCTCTGGGTTTTGCGATCCTGGAAAACAGGTTATACCAACGACAGCACAACAGAACCACACACTGATGATCCTCGAAACTGGAGATATACTGCAACTAAACAATGCCTGTTATGTTACCATACATTTCAGTTGTCTCTCTATCGTACGTATCCGTGCTCATGATGGCATTATTTTGTGTCTTCCTGCCTTCGTCGCGTGCAAGGGTGTTGTAGCGCACATCTCCAACAACGCAAGATTCATAATGTCTTACCCAAGTATCAAGACCCATTGCTAGTGCGTAAAGGGCATCATCAACTACCTGCCCATCCTCCCACATCTTCTGAACCTATGGTTAGAAAATAGACAAGCTGATCATCTTGTGTACTCAATATATTAAAAAAACTGATAGTGCAATTCAAAAGCTTACATGGCTCTTGAACCATTTCGCAAATCCTGCCATAACCAGTTTGTCCATGTTTCTTGGATTTTGCGGTAGTAACTCCTTTTTGTAGATGCTGCACAACATAGTGATCGCGTCAAAAATCTAAATATACAAGAATGTGCTGCCAGTTTAGTAGATTATGATGTATAAGCTATAGTACTTACCACTTACTTGATATAAGGTAGTATCTCAGGACAGTTATTCAACACATACCAAACCATTTTGCCCAAATCTTTAGGTTTGTCCTCTTGTTGACTCTTCCCTATAACTCGAACAGAATAATCAGAAACATTGAGCCTGGGATAGTCTTCACCCACCTCTTTGCTAAGCCGATCAGCTGTTTCAATGTATTTTGAGCAGAATGTCAGTGCTTATGTAGCAATGTAGGCCTATGCAATGGAACCCTCGGGTCTAGCTCTATTCCTAACATAGCCCTTGAAAGTGCCTAGCCGCCTTTCAATAGGGTACATCCAGCCATACTGTATTGGACCCCTAAGTAGTGCCTCATCAGGTAGATGAACAGCCAAATGCACCATCACATCATAGAAGGCTTGAGGATATATCTTCTCAAGGTCGCATAGGATAGTTGGTATCTTGTCTCTAAGATGCTCCAAAGCATATATCCTGATATTTCTACTACAGATTCCTTGAAGAATTGTCCCAACTCTACAACTGCTCTATATAAGTTAGGGCGGCCCAATCCTCTAAGGATAACAGGTAAAACACTTTGAAGTAGGACATGGCAGTCATAAGTTTTCAACCCTTGTACCTTGTTTCCATCTACACTAACTCCCCTTTCAGGGTTGGAAGCAAATCCATGTGGGAATCTCACACGTGACAGGACCTCACCGAATTCTTTTCTTTTTACCTTGTCCAAGACATACACAGTTGGTGCCATATCCCGTGGTTACCTTCATCTTCCACCTGCAAATCCTTTCTGATACCTAGGTGTGTCAAATCAATCCTAGATTTTAAGGCATCTTTCTTCCTGCTTTCAATATTAAGAAGTGTGCCGATAATGCTATCACATATATTTTTCTCGATGTGCATCACATCAAGATTATGCCACAGATCCAAATCTTTCCAATACTTCAAGTCCCACAAAATGGACCTGCGGGTAAACAATAATCTCTCTTCTTCCTTGCCACGCTTCCTTTTCCCACTACCATTACCAGGATGGTTTCCTGGTGTAATATGCATGACCTTCTCTAATTCCACTTGCAACTCATCGGCAGTGAGCCTCTTTGGCGCATCACGGTTTTCATGATTTTCATTGAACACATGTCTTCTGTATTTTGTAGGACGCGGCTCGTCCTTGGCAAGGAAACAACAGTGTCCAATGTAACAGATCTTGCTAACTATTGCGTATGACAGCGGATTCCTGTCACAGCGAACACATGCATTGTAACCATGTGTCGTTCGCCCTGACATAGTGCCCAAAGCCGGATAATCATGGATGCACCAAATTATAATAGCATGCAGAATGAAATCAGCTAGTGGGCTGCTATATAGGTCTCGAGTGAGAACACCCCTCCATAGTTGTTGAAGTTCCTCCACAAGAGGCTCCATGAATAAATCAAAATCCTTTCCACGACTTTTTGGACTTGGGATGAGCAAGGTCATCATGTATTTTGATTCCTTGGTGCAGACATTTGGAGGCATGCTGTAAGGGATAACAAGCACTAGCCACATGCTATAAGTGGCGCTCTGGTGGCCAAATGGGTTAAATCCATCTAAAGTTGAGCCAAGTCTAATGTTTCTCGGGTCAGCAGCAAACTTTTTGCCTTTCTGATTGAAGCTTTTCCGCTCACTACCATGAGATGGATGGGCCATTACATTCTGATATCTGTCCTCCTGGTTCCTAGAATGCCATAGTACATCATCTCTTGTTTTAGCATCATGAAACAACCTCTGCAATCTTTGTATAATTGGAAAATGTCTCAGAACATTATGAGGAATCCTCTTCACAGCATCTCCATCTTTCCTTCTTGATGATTTGCATTTCGGGCATTCAATTAAGTTGGCATAATCCTTTCGGAACAGAACACAATTATTCTTACAAACATGGATCATATCATATCCAATTCCAACTGCACGAAGGAAATTCTTCATTTTACTATAGGTGTGTGGTAGCTCAGACGCATCTGGGAAAGATTTGCGGAAAGCAGCCAACATCGCATCAAATGATTTGTTCGTCATCCGCTCAGATGTCTCCACCTAAAGAAAGGTGACCATAGCTGAGAATACTGACAACTTATTTCTTGGGGTGACAGCAACGTTGCATTGTTCCAACATGCGGGCCCACCATTTTTCTTCTACTGGTGAAAGTTCACGAAATGCACTAGCATTTCGTAGCATTGTTTCAATGTTGGTCAAACTCACTGGCTCCGCCACCACCTCCTCCTCCTCCTCTTCCACCCGAGCATCACGCAGATCAAGATGGTGATTTGCTACTTCCACGTAGTCAGTAACATTGACGTTCACAGCTTCACCATGATGAACCCACCTAGTATATGTGACTGACATCCCATACAAGTGTAGATGATTTTGCACAGTTGACCGGTGTCTTGTAACTGAGTTCATACAACTGCTACATGGGCAGAGAAAATCTGATTTTGGACCACCGTACTCAGCTCTGATAAACTTCATGAAGTTTTCAACCCCCTCTACATGCGCTGCGGAGAATCGTCGAGCAGAAGTTATCCACGTCCTGTCCATCTGTTAGACATACAAATTAGTTCTTCTACTAGATATTACAGGAAAAACATATATGCTTTTTATGAAGTCCAGAAAAAAATACCTAGGTCGATGTCTAAACGTATGGCAAGATATTTGGACGAGCAGATCTAAGTAACAAAATATATGTAAAGCTAATTCGGCAAACAGATTTGAGTGCTAAATTATGGTAGGCTATTTCAATAGTCAATGAGGCCAAGCACACAGCCATCGAACTATCGAAGTCCATCGCAGCAACAAAGATCGAGTATAAAATGGTGTAGAGGTATGTCACCTAACAGATTGGCTACTAGACCATGGCAATCTACGTCACAATAAATATATGGAAGGATATTTTAGCAACTAGTCAGTATTGGCATGCCATCTTAGCTAAGCACATTTAGTGCAGAATAGGGCAAGGAAGCTTCTTATGCAGAGCATATTGACTATAAAATACTTTGGCAAACAGAGAGATCAACAGCGTTAATCAGCTAACACTCAGCGCTACACCGACATGCACAGGGCCTCAGTCTAGAATGCGCATACCGCGGGAGAAGCTGACCGGCGTGTGCCTCCACACGAATGTCGCCAGCGGTGGTGGTGCTGACTACCATGCGCTTCCACAAGAATGTCGCTAATGGTAGCGGCGCGGCTAGAGGACGGCAGTCTACGAGAGCATACTATGGGGGTGAGATGATCACCGTGGGTCCCCTCGACGAACCGCGGCGCCGACGTATCAGCGCGGCGGGGAGGGCGGCATTGGCGGAGCGTATGGAGTGGAGGGGTGGGGGGAGGGCGTTTGGGGAATATTATTGGCTAGTTGGCAGAAGGGCGGTTGAATTTGGGATTTGGCGGGAATTTTTAGCGGGGGGATTTCATGCAGTGTGCAGGGGGAGTTTGGCGCATGGTCTGTTTCTCCAAGTGCAGTCCCATGTGTTAGTGAAGAGGCAAGCTGAAGCGCGTTCCATTTGAATGAGCCGTGTGCAGGACCGAACATGTGTGGGGTGCAATGCGACCGCGGCAGGGGTGTTGTGAGTGTACCTCCTTTTTTCCTTTTAAACTAGGTGCTTTACCCCCTCAAAAAAACATGGCGCTTCGTGTGATCCATTGATACTACTACTGCTAATCTGGTAATCCCAACTAAAATGGTGCGACTGGGTCTTTCCCCGCGCGATATGCTAGGAGGTTGGCTTAGTTGGGTTTTTTAGGACGAGTAATGCTACACCTATGTAATCCCAGTTATGTAATTAACATAATGTGAAACGTGTGAGCTATTGATTGTAGATTGGGAGGAGGGAGGGGCCCACCACCATGAAAATCATGGAGGAGAGGCAGAGGCAATTTACCTTAACCCTTTCGTAGGTTCCCATAGATGTAGAAAGATGTGAAATGCGTGAATGTGTAGTGGACATACTATTGGAGTGCCTAAGATAAGTTGTGTATGTAGACCCTATGTGTTTATTTACTTCGCATGTTAGCTTTGTCTCAGTTCAATAAAAAGAAGAGTTGGTGATGATGGTGTGCCTGCCATCCTATAATATAGGTCGTCCGATCTATATCTAATAGATTGGAAGGAAATTATGACAATTTACCCACACTCCTCTCCACAATTGCAGATAAGGTGTTCCCTCGTTCTTCCTTTTCTCCCACAAGATCATGATGTTCCGTGCAACGCACGGGCATCTTGCTAGTACTCCTACAATATACTATATTATTGTGAAAGTTCATATACACCGGCCAAGATTAATGCAAAGACGGCCGATTTTCATTACATTTCAAACTTTTATAGGACAGAAAAATAAAATAAACCCGGCCCTAAACCTATTCTAGGTGGCGACCGACGTCCTCCATCTCCGATCTCCATGTACGGGGGCGGGGTTCAAGACCCATGAAGTGAAGGTGCGGTCTCCAGCGAGGAAGAGTAGAACACGGGAAATGGACCGGCCAGTTGGCACACCATGCCCTTCCGCCTCCCATGCCCTACTCATCCTCGGAGGAGTCCTCGACCTCGGCGGTGCCGGACATTGGACGGTGGCAAGTAGGACGCATGGCTGACGGTGCCCCTATCGTTGGTCGCCAGCATGGCCATTGCTTGTGCCGTCGCGTCCACGTCCGGCTATGCCGCTATTGCGTCGTGAGCGGCGACTTGAGTCAGGGCGGCGACCTCGAGCTTCATCCCCAAAGACAAGCTCTCCCGCGGAGCATTCGCGCTCACGGTCATGGCAGATGTGGTGCCAGGTAGCAGGACGATGCGCTATGGTGAGGAGCTTAGCTGGGTGTTGCCGCTTTAAGTAGCGCATTTCGGTAAGGCCAAGCGTCTGGGTAAGTCATTAAGTCGCCGAAGTTGGCTCCTCAGGCACCGATCCTCTTAACGACGGCATACGGACGAACGGCATGAATGCGAGCAGCTGGCGCCAGTTAGGAATGCACTGCGCGACAGTGCGAGGGACGAGGGTTTTTGGTGTGCCAGGGTAGTGAGCTGTGGTCGTGGCAATGTTGGAGATGCCCTTTGCTCACATGCGACCCCACATGCCATTGAAAAAGCAAGATGACCTAGCATGGTCTCAGGTCCTGGGGATGCAGTTGGCCGCACTACCCCACTCCGCAGACGCATCGCGCCGCGCTCGCACTTCGGCGCCCCGTGCATCATGACGAGCCAGGTGTTGATCTGTTGGGCGTGCCACAGCGCTAATGCCACCCTCGGCACACTGAAACCGACCGTGTCCAGCGACGATGAGCGTGTCGCCCACAGCGGTCGCCGTGTCCAGAGGCGGTGCTAGAGCAGTGCCACGTTGCTGGCCCTCACAACCCACATGAACTATTGTCGATGGCGAGGAGGTCGTGGGCCAGCTCCTCCATTGGACTAGTCTACGCCACGTCGTCCCGACAGGTGTGCCCCACATGTCGGTTTCCCTATTTTCCCGGCCATATTCGAGTGTCAGTGCTCCGCGTTGCGCATTAGGTGCAGAACAAGTGGTTTTTGTGCCCTGGTTCAAATGTGTTATAGTACCAAGTTGTTACCCTAGCCCCAAGTGTGGTGGTTTTGGGTACTGTACCACCCTTTTCCTTTTCAAGTAGTGAAGCGAAACACTTGATTAAGTAACCGGATGGTGTGCTATATGTAGGTGTCCGACTGTTTGAAAGAATAATTGAGGTGTGCCAGGTCCGTGCCTACATTTAGGGGTCCAACTTACCATGTTCCGGCAGTAGTAACTATACTAGTCCCTGCGTACTCCCTCTATTTTTATTTACTCCGCATTTTAGCTTTGCTCAAAGTCAAACTTTGTATACTTTGACAAAGTTTATAGACAGAAATAATAACATATACAATAACAAATCAATACCATTAGATTCATTATTGAATATACTTTCACATCATATAGATTTGCTATTGTAAATGTTCATATTTCTGCTCCTACTAGCAAGATGGCCGTGCCTTACACGTAACATCGAGATGCATTTGTATGACTAGTTTATCTTGTGAGAGAGAAGGATGAATGAGGGAAGGCCTTATTTGCAAATGCGGAGAGTTGTGTGTGTACATTTTTGCAAAATTGCCATAGTTTCCTTCCTATCCGTCAGATATAAATCAGACGACCTATATTGGAGGATGGCAGGCACACCATCATCTCCAACTCTGTTTTTTATAAGAGTCTGTCCAATTTATATCTGACGGATAGGAAGGATACTATGGCAATTTTCCAAAAATATACTCACACCCCTCTCCACATTTGCAAATAAGGCCTTCCCTCATTCATCCTTTTCTTCAACAAGATAAACTACTCATACAAATGCATCTTGTTGTTCCGTGCAACGCACAGGCATCTTGCTAGTGTAGATAAAAAGCAGAGTTGGTGATGATGGTGTGCCTGCCATCCTTCAATATAGGTTGTCCGATCTATATCTAATTGATAGGAAGGAAACTATGACAATTTACCCGCACTCCTCTCCACATTTGTAGATAAGGCCTTCGATCGTCCATCATTTTCTCCCACAAGATCTTGATGTTCCGTGTAACGCACGGGCATCTTGCTAGTTTTCTATAAATTTAGTCAAATTTTATGATCTTTGACTTCATTCCAACCTAATATGCAGAGTAAATAAAAGAGAGGGAGTATCTTACTCCGTGACCAAGACGGAAGGGAAAACGAGACAACTTACTATTTATTTGAGCCATTGAAGTATAATCATGTGGCGTTGCTTATTTCTCATTCCTCTCCAACTCTCTTCTCCATCGAGAAAGCCGCCCTCCGGTCGAGTCCATCCTCCCACATGACTCATTTGAACATTCCGCCGAGTATCATTCGCATGTGGGCCTAGACCATGCTTGCATTTCCAATGTTGTAATTTGTCTGACATGCATACAAACAAATGGTTCATTTGAAGTTTTACTTTGCCTCCACTATGTGTCGCTTCCCGTCTTAGTTTTGACATCCCATTCGGTTCATGCCCCGACACATGTTGACGAGATCGATTGATGTTGAGAGATCAATTGCATGTCGTGCAAGGAGATAAAGGTTTGGTCTGTTTCTATGATAGAAATGACCCACAGGGGGGTCTGTGGGGATCAGAGGGAGTATATTGTATGTTAATAAGTGAAACAAAGGTATTGTACCCACCCTAGTCCTCTTTCAATCGATCTCCGGACCCCGAGATGAAATCGAGAGAGAACGAGTGGGTGCAGGTGTGATACCTAAGGTGGATTCAAAAATTTGAACCGGTGATCACAGCATCCGCAAATAATATATAAAGGGTACTCAATGTTCGTTTCACTTTTGAACATACAATATACTCCCACCGATCCTTTATAGTTTACATATAAGTTTTATATGTAGTCAAAGTATCCCTACTTTGATCAAACTTATAGAAAAAAGTATCAACATTCAACAACGCCCAATCAATATTGTTAGATTCGTATGTACTCCTAGATTTGTATTCAAGCAGAGATGGTTTCCAATTTGTTTTCAACCACATGAATGTGCTTGTTCTCGCGCATGCTCTTCCTACTAGGATTTGGCCACGTATAGCCAGTCCAATAGTAACTTCTTCAAGCTCCCTGTCCAATAGTACTAGTGCAGTACTGACAACATCTGTAGTAGAGTATGCAGTGCTAATAGTACTCCCTCCTTCCATTTATATAGGGCCTAAGAACAAGTACAATAGTGGGCTTATAGCCCGCTTACATGGCACTTTTTCCTATGTGGAGGAGAGAGATGTGAAAAAGTAATGGGAGTGAGCTCTCATGCAAGAGCCTAGCTATACACGCATTCCTAGGTAAATGCAATAAATATGAAGAAAGAGATAGAGAGGAGATGGAAAAAAAGTACTAATACAATAGCCAACCTTATTTTTTGCGGGAAATAGCCAATATTATAGCCCACACTATTGTATGAGTGCATATAGATGATGGCTATAGATGACATGGTAGTCCCTTATAGCCATCGGCTGGCTATATTATTAACCATGCTCAAATGCATTTTTCAGAACCGCCTTTGACTATTCACAAGATTAATAGTACATGAGATGTATAATATGAAAATTATATCATTGGAAGCTCCTTTCACATACGAATTTGACCGTATGCTTTGTGTAAGTTGCATGTCATATATTATTACTCTAACGTTTAGTCAAAGTTAGCATCGAAAAGCGCATTAGGCCCTGTATAGTAGATGGAAGGAGGGAGTAGTAGTGGAAGTGGATCCTCTGACGTGGGTATACCAGCCTTACCCTACCTTTCGATCACTTGCTGGCGGACCCCATGCTTGCTAGGCACCATGTCGGTGTCAAAACCAGCGGATCTCGGGTAGGGGGTCCCGAGCTGTGCGTCTAAGGCAGATGGTAACAGGAGGCAGGGGACACGATGTTTTACCTAGGTTCGGGCCCTCTTGATGGAGGTAAAACCCTACATCCTGTTTGATTAATATTGATGATATGGGTAGTACAAGAGTAGATCCCACCACGAGATCCGAGAGGCTAAACCCTATAAGCTAGCCTATGGTAATGATTGTTTGTATCTGATCTATCGACTAGCCTGGCCTCGGTTTATATAATGCACCAGAGGCCTAGGATAACAAGAGTCCTAGCCGAATACGCCGGTGGGGAGGAGTCCTTGTCTTGATCACTAAGTCTTGTGGAATCTTCCATGTATGCGGCAATTGTCCGAACTGGCCCATGAGTATACGGCCATGGGTGTCCTCGGCCCAATCTAATAGATCGAGAGACGACGTGGTGACTACCCCCTAGTCCAGGACACTGTCAGTAGACCCCTGAACCGGTCTTCAAGCTAGGGACGCTCCTCGATTCTTCCGAACTATTCTTCATCTTCGGTTGACAGTCTTGAAAACTGGTTCAACAAATGTTCTCATCTTCGATCTTGAGGATCGCCCAAATGCATTCGGCGAGTTTACACGTCGGGTATCCGAGGAGCCCCTTTAAGTTTCTGGCCTTTATCAATGCCTTGTTATTTTTATGCCACACCTCGGGTTTGAAGTTGTTCCCGGGAGGCACTGTCCTCTTGCGTCCGAGCTCTAATGCCAGACTGCATTCGACGTATCTTTTGCGGCCGAGCACCAATGCTGGACCGCTTCCGAGCTCCAACACCGGAATGTATCCGAGCTCCAACGCCAAACTATGTCCAAGCTCCAACGCTGGACTGTATCCGAGCTCCAACACTGGACTATATCCGAGCTCTAACGCCGAACTATATCCGAGGTGTCATATCACCTTGGTTCAAAAAACTTGAAGGAGTTTAGCCGAGCTTAATGCCGGAAATGTCCTCTATGGAGCCAGCCACTAGCGCCCGAGCTTTATGCCGGACTGCTTCCGAGGTGGTGCACCACCCCGACTGTGGGCTGATTTTTTGTCAATATTTTTTATTATTGCAATTTATTCTCTGCCGAGATATATAGCCAGTAGCCCTCAAGGTGTGTATCGGTCTAAAACCCGAGATGCACCTGAAGGATGACGTAAGAACACTGATCCCATTAGCCGCTGAGACTCAGGTTGGTTTGCAAAATCGGCCTGAGGATCGAGTCCTAGCTCGGCAGAATACTTCGGGACAGAAAAAGCGGCGTGCTTAGTCCTCGAGACTCAAGTTGGGTGCGGCCGACCAACCTGAGGATCCAAATCTCCTCGGCAATTGTATTGCACTTAAAATTTTCTGCATTGAACAGGCAATGCAGTAGCCCCCGAGACACTGATCGGGTGGCAACACCAGATCAGGGGATCGATGTGCCCCTTTAATATTTGTAAACAATAAGCCCGAAGCCCAGTAGCCCCCGAGCCTTAATGCGGGCACGGGTGGCCGAATTAAGGATCGATATCCATAGTAAAAGCACAAATTATGTGTAATGACTCGATGTATCCAAGTACTTTACGTCATTAATGCTCGGATCCGCATTGTACAAAACTTTGTTAACCGACCATCGGCTTCAACCTCCTCAGCCAGAAGCTGGGGAGTGTTTGTCCTACTTTATAAAGCCTTTATGACGGCAAAGATTTATGACAAACAAGGCAATCTGGCCATACGGTTTTATAAACAAAGGTACACAGAGAGATATGTTATATTAATGTTTAACATAAGAAATGTCTTCCAAAGAAAATAGTCCCGCTATCGGTTCCATTCTTTGGTTTGTCATGCTAAGCATGATCATGAAACCTCAGCTCTAATGTAAGAGCAAAATATCGAGGATTTTAGTTTGGGTGGCCAGTTAATAGCCAACGGTAGTGTTCGGCGATAGTCGGGGTCAAGCCGTAAACACTTCGGCCATTGTTACGAATAGCCCGTCATTTAACACCATCATCGGATTGCTGACCAGTTTACGCTTATTGTGATAGTCAGTTTTCGGCTTTCTCCACTGAGGTGCTTAACCATGTGAGCTGGAAGCACAATCGCAGTGGTTCTCCCTTTGCACACCTAGCCAAACAAAGCGCAACGTAGGAGGCAAGCGCAGGAGCCGGGCAACCCAACTATTGACCGAAGACATAATTCGAAACCAATGCATATATAGTGAGATCCGAGAATGTTTTTGCCGAATCTATAAAGGTGTCCGGCATTGCACTGCGAGACTTGTGCTAAAAACACACAAATAGTTTAAAAGTGTCATAAGCTTGGAAAACCAAAAAACGTCAGTAAAAATGTGACGTCCGAACAAGATCAAGTGTTCGGTGCCAATCCGAATATTGGACTTTAGAACAAAAAGTGCTTCTATCTCAAGACTTCGAGTGGGTCAGCCTACGGCTTCAACCTCCTATCCCGAAGGCGGAGTACTTCTCATTAGGCCAGTTTAGCAAACTAAACTCTAGCGGCTTTGAGAGAGAAATTTAGCTCCAAGGCTAGTGACCACACACTCGTGTCGAAAAAAGGAGTGATAAATAATAATAGTAATAAAAACAGTGCAACGACTAAGAAGAAGAACACTTATTATAAAACGGCTCATATAAATTTAAGAGCCCCCAAGTGACTTGGGTAAAAGAATTTTATGTATAATGATTGTATGTACCGAAGTACTAATATCATATCTTTGTTCAACCAAACTTTAAACGCGTCTTAACCGACCGTCGACTTCTCCCTCTTCGGTCAAGGACCGCAAAGTGTTATGTACTCCACCTGTCGAGAATATCGATAGTGTTTCCGATAACCAGGCAACCGGGCCATAAGGCCGTACAGACAAAGCGCGCTCAGGGAACTTATGCTATATTATAGACGAAGTGTAAGAAGTATCTTCAAAGAAAATAGTACCCCCACCGATACCTTTCTTCGGTGCTCATTATTACTATGAGACTTGTGCAATAGATTTTTTGTACTTATGAGTTCCGTTGTGTGCCGACCATGATTGAAAACAATAAGAGCGCTAGCTTTCGGCTTCACCCAGTCTGAGGTCAGAGCTCGGAGGACCCAGTCGTGACAATCGCAAAGGTGCTCCCTTTACTCCCTAGTCGAACAATCGGGAACGTAGGGGTAAGCACAGGAGCCAGGCAACCCAGCTTGCAAATCGCTTAAGTCAATATGGTGCATATTGTGGCGTAATACACGAACAAGGAACGAAGCCGTACAAGTATAATCATATGCAAGAGGAAAAGCTTCATAAAGGAAGCCCTGCAAATAAACGGGGTATTTGAATATGCGTGTCACAGACAAAGCTTGGACAAGGAAATTTTTTAGATGTAACTTTTTTCCAAAAAAGTATAATGCTTGGTTGACCTGAACACAAGTTAAAAATTAAAACTTTGAGCATGAAAGCGACTTAGCTGGTTAATGTGTTCGGCATTAATGACGCGGTTCGAGCTAGATGCGGGACAATGTTCCATCCCCCAAGCCGGTCCCAAGGTGGCGGAGCGGAGAGCTCGACATGCCGAAGTGGTGACATAGCACAGTCAATGCAGACCGGCAGAGTGATGCCGAAGTCCCCGGATCATTTTCCTGTGCACAAAAAATAGTGCAAACCGGAGATAATAGTAATAATAATAATTAAAAAATCGTTGCATAATAAATAATTTATGCAAAGTGAGTAATTAAATAAATATGGCCTGGCGCCGAAGTCAATGTCGATGCAGGGCGTCGGCGTGATGCGGTAAAGGCGTGGCAAAGCCTGAATTCACAGGTCGGTCCGAGTTCCGGATGCGGCGTTCGCCGGACTATATACGGAAACTGACCGAAGCACCACGCGACTGTCGTTAATGTGGCCATCATTTGATAGACCTGTGTATAGATGATGGATAAACCAGAGTAATAATTCCTTGGGAAAAATAAACCAAACAAGCAAAAAATAGTAGGATTAATAGCACCTGGTTTATTTGTTGTAGCAATCCGAAGAAAAGCGACTCCCAAAATCGGGAATCGATCCGCACACCCATTGCCTGATGGGTGATAAAGCGATGGCCTGGCGATGCTAGCAAAGGTTGGCTCGCCGAGGAAAAGCCCGTGGTCCAGCTAATGTGATGAAGCTGGTCGGCTGGTGACGCCGAAGTCTCCTAAGTAAGTTGATGAAGAGATGGTCTAGCCGAGGAGACAGAGAAGGTCAGTAAGGAGACGTTGCAGCTGCCGTGTCAGCCGAGGTGTTGAAGCAGTTCGGCGTGATGAACATCGGCTTGAAGAAGCAACAGTGCGGCCATGCCGACGCAGGTCGTAACTTGTGACGCGGACAATGCCGGTTTGATAAAGTGACCATGCGGCGACGCCTGTGTTCCCGCTCCATGTAATCCATGGGGCGGCGATGTTGGTGATGATTTATCCTTCACGATGCCAAACTCTTGTTCGGCTTGTTGAGATGATGATCGAAGGAATTGAGCTCGGCTCAATAAAGCGGTGACGTGTCTAGCGCAGGTCGGCAACCATGGAGCAATACCGCCGGACTGTTTTGACACCGGCGTGATGGTGAAGATTACCTCGAAGGAGGCTTAAAATTTTATGGGTACGTGTTTGAAAACAATGCACAATAACATAGAAGAAAATTCCTTAAAAAAGGTTGTCCAATATCACGTTCATAAAGAAACATGAATTCGGGTCGGATCCGTATTCGCGCAGAAAACAGATCCGAAAATTGGTCCACTCATCGGAAGTTTCCCGGAGTTTAAACCATTGGATCGAGCTGAAATTTGGAGCGGTGGTAGATATGGGATTTACGCAGTAGATGAACGGTTGGATCTTCCAAAGGACCTCCGAGCTGGGCTCTAGAGGCCACGCCCTAAACTCGTCCAGATTCCCGTCCTGATTTGACAGGGCTCCGGTATATCGTAGATTGTTGGAGATTGCTCCATCAGAACTCGACGAGATTTTCCAGGGTTGTTCTAGACTCAATTCCACACAATTCCACCAAAGGGATCGTCAATGCGATACTCTAAGAGGTGGTGGCAGCGGATACAAGTTTGCTTTTCAGAAAAATAGCACGGTCGCCTGAGGGCAATGTTGACGTTGAGCCACCGTGCCCCATGGGTGATTCCTCCATGATCTTGATAGAGATCGGAGTTGATGTTGATGAAGGCTCTCGCCCGAACATGACGATCGGAGATGGAGCACGGTCCTCGGTCAAGCCAAGGTGACTAGTTGAGCCGGCGACGAAGATGCCGGCATCGCAGTTGACCTATAGACGAGCCATCGATCCTTTTGCCGATCACACAGCGGAACTCTCAATGAAAGCACCAATGTCGGTGTCAAAACTAGTGGATCTCGGGTAGGGGGTTCTGAACTGTGCGTCCAAGGCGGATGGTAACAGGAGGTAGGGGACACAATGTTTTACCCAGGTTCGGGCCCTCTTGATGGAGGTAAAACCCTACGTCCTGCTTGATTAATATTGATGATATGGGTAGTACAAGAGTAGATCTACCACGAGATCGGTGAGGCTAAAACCCTAGAAGCTAGCCTATGGTATGATTGTTTTTATCTGATTTATCGACTAGCCTGGCCTCGGTTTATATAATGCACCAGAGGCCTAGGATAACAAGAGTCCTAGCCGAATACGCCGGTGGGGAGGAGTCCTTGTCTTGATCACCAAGTCTTGTGGAATCTTCCATGCATGCAGTAGTTGTCCGAACTGGGCCATGAGTATACGACCATGGGGGTACTCGGCCCAATCTAACAGATCGGGAGATGACGTGGTGAGTACCCCTTAGTCCAGGACACCGTCACCCCACATGTCAGTTACTCAATGGGTTCGTCCATGTCAGGGGATCCTCATCAGTAGTATACCTCCCTCTATACTCCGTGTAAAATGGAGGGAGTGGTAGTATAAATGACGCGGGCAGGGGAAGGGGAGGGACCTCGGTTTGCTCTCAACTGCGGTCCCACAAGCGAGCGAAGACACAAGACGAAGCACGTTCCATTCGGTGATCTACGTGGAGGGTCCAACGTGACGGGGTGCAACGCGAACGCGACAAGAGCGATGAATAGTCAAAACCGATTGACCGGTCGTCAGTGGAACCACTATTCACACCAGAACCTTCGCTGCTCGGCCTACGCCAACCACTGCCCCAAAACCACACCTCCTCTCCAGCCCATTCCCCAACCTTTTAATCCCCTAGCCTGCATCAAGCGTCCCCTAGTTTGCCGGAAAGCCATGGTGTGCCACAAGATCACGTACTACAAGATGCTGATGCCGGAATGCCGTGCAGAAATCGCAGCGGTGGTCGGTGCCATAGACCTCCGTTCCCAAGCTCGCTTTGCAGCGGGCTAATCCTTGAGTTCTCTGGAGCCAAGCTACGAGGAGGAAGCCGATCCAATGTTCATGGCGGAGGTCGCGGCGCAGAAGGCCCCTGATGGGTACGAGACAATGGACGTCAACTTTGTGCCGGCGTCCGGGTCCCCCATGGTGTAGGCGGACCAGCAGCTCAACCTGGCGATACTAAAGGATGACCGGGAGGCAGAGGATCAACTCGACGCGAAGCACACGCAAGCCGCTGCCATCGAGGCACTCTTGCAGGAGGAACCGGATGTCATGGATGTGAACCAAGCGGCGGAGGCTCAACTTGACGTGGAGCGCACGGATGCCGCTACCATCGAGGTCCTCCTGCAGTCGAAACCGGATGTCGTGGACTTGAACCGGGCAATGGAGGCTCAACTCGACGTGGAGCGCGCAGATGCCTTTTCCATCGAGGCCCTCCTCCAGGCGGAACCGGACGTCCTAGTCTTGAACCGGGCGGCGTAGGCTCAACTCGACACAGAGCGCGCGGATGCCGCTGCCATCAAGGCCCTCCTGCAGGCGGGACCGGACATCCTGGACTTGAACCGGGCGGTGCTCTCGTCCGTGCAGAGCGCCCGCACGCTCCGCGTGATCGAGTAGCTGGAGGCCGAGGACAACCACAGTGCGGAGACACACGTCGGCAGCTACAGTTGGTTCGCGCCGGCAGCCAAAGATGACGAGGCATCTCGTTACACGAGCAATGATAGTTTTTCTTTATGTTATTTTTTCGGGATCTTTTGTTGTGTAAAACATATATTGTTGTGCAAGTCGCCTGACTTTCAACATTTGGGTCGGTCTACCATTTCAGGCGGTTGGATGAATATCCTACGTCTCCTAACCCTTCTTCATCACCTCTTCTTCTTCCCCAACAGACCACTGCACGGGTCGTACGGATCCTCCCCAACATGCGGTTGGATAACCATACTGTATGAATGAAAATTATGTGTCAGCAGTAGGATGGCTGAGTTTGGTTTGTTCACATGTGGTAGCACGTATCAGTGGTTCCCTGGATTGGGTTTGCGGCGTGCAGGAGCGACTGTGTGAGGGTGCGGTGCGACCGTGATAGGCGTGCGCAAGTGTACCCCCTTTTCATTTTGAAAAATTTAAGCAATGTTGGCAAAAATGTGTGGCGAAGTATGGCAATCCAAGGCCTAGACCCAAACAGGATACAAGTACGTATGTACTAGGAGTACTAGTGTTAAAAACGAAAGGCAGTGTTTTCCTTCGCGGGATTAATCGATACAAATCCTTGTTTGATGTGTAAATTAATGCGTATTTTTTCCTCCAAAGCCCAAAGAGCTAACCATCTCACTCCTCATCGCTTGATTAATGCAGCTCCATGCAAACCAACCTTCTCACTTCCGCATGCATGCAAGGGTACATTAATGTCCTTGGTTGCTAGTACGAGGCAAACCCCATCAATTTTTCCTCGATTAGTGTTAGTGGCCTTTTGCAAACTGTAATTTTGATATATTGGCCTTGTGTACAAAAAATGGAGGTAGTAACAATTTAATTTCCTTCCCCATTGCGGTGATGTCGACGATATCTTGAACGTTGTGGTTTGGAGAAGTGTGTTCGACGGAGAACACCATTGAGGGAGACCACGGTAAGTCGTTCACAAGTGCCGCCTGCAAGCAAAGACAACCACCTTATTTGCATCCAGGAAGTGTGTTGAACCAAAGGACACGTAAATGTACTAGTACTACTAGTACACAATAGCGTCGTCCGTCCAGCTTAGTGCGGTGAGGCGGTTTCTCGAAGAATACGATGGAGAAGTGGAGTCAGCGTGGAGTGAAATGATGGTTGCTTCATCCATGCTTTGTGATTTGATGCCTCACTGCTTTGTGATTTGTGATAGAAGGGATAGGGGAGTAGACTCTGTGCTCTATATTGTACATGCGTGCAAGCACGGGAGAAAGAGGACAGGCGTTGCATTTTTCTATTCCTTCAATCAATCAATCAGGGAGCTTCGGTTCCTTCTTTTTGGCTTTGACAACACCGTCCAGAATGGATCCCATCGATGCCAAAAGCTATTTTCGCATTTGGCTACACATTATGGATGCCCTTAACCATACCACTTGGTTTTGCTCCTGTGTGCTATCTATACAAATCTCAATTATATTGATCTAAAAAACTATAGAATCAATATTAGTAAAAAGTAGGTGATTTTCCGCGCAGATGGCGGGGGAGGTTTATTATTTTTAGAGGACGTTGGCCTGGCGGTTTGCTAACATGTGTTCCCACGTGTCAGTGCTTTACCAGGAGGATCCTCGTCCCACATGAGGCAAAACAACGGCAGAAGCAACACGTGGTTAACTTGAAGAAGATGAGTGAGAAGCGGATTCAGCAACGAGTGAAATGATGGTTGTTTCGTCCCTCCAAATTCTTTTTTTAGCATTATTACTTCGTCCATCCAACTTAACTACGGGAAAGGTGCAGCTTTGTGATTTGACGCCTCATTGCTCATTTCTATGCCGGCGCCATGACTGGGGTGATTCGCCCCTGCTCCTCTGCACTATATTTCGGTATGGCATGTGGACCCGGTAGCTTGATGTCCCACATGTCGACGAAAAGGACTAGAAAATTTATGAAAGCGAGCGTTCCACTCTGACGACAGAGGAGTACACGACATGGCGGCCCGGTGAACTATTACTTGTACTGTATAGTACTATAGTACTATAGTTTTGCTGTTTCGCATGATCCATCGATACAAACCTGATTAAATAGGAAAGGGCAGGATTTTTCCGGCGCGGTAGATGATACTGGCCATACATTTCAAAGGCAATTTTAATGTATGCAAACTAATTAATTAAGTAACAATATGATATCTAGTAAAACTAAAGACACATATGATTTATTGTGTTAGAGTGTAGAAGTAGTGCTCTATTGCATAGTTGTTAGATGTAACATGTGAGAACCTGTAGAGATGTAGTTTTGGAAGGCCTACAGAGAGAAAAACGTAATACGGCCACCGAACTTCAAAATACGCTAGTTACGGTCACTATATACGTTTTACGGTGATTATACGGTCACTTCCTCACCGTTCAACATCGGATTGCACTGTGTTAACCAGCCAAATAGTCTGCGTGGCACCATGTTGACTAGTTAAATTGACCACATTCCTTGTGGGCCCCACCTATCAGTTCGCATAGGAAAAGGTCATATAAACACAAATTTACGCAAGCGCGACAAGACTTCAACACATGCGCGGGAACCACCTGGTTGTGTATGTGTCTCTTAGGGCCTGATGTGTGCGCATGCACATTTAGGTTGAGCACTCGAGTGTGAGAGAGTGCGTTGGTCGTGTGGTGTGTGCATGCATGCGTGTTTGTGTGCGTGTGACTGTTGCGTGCGTGCATGGCTGCATGTGTACGTATGAGTGTTGCATGCGTGCGTGGCTGCATGTGTTCGTGTGAGTGTTACGTGCATGCGTGCGTGTGTGTATAATCACCACACTAGCTCCTGCGTGTTAAAACAGACGGCTTAGAATGCCAATACAAGACCACCTTGTCCGCTGTGCCCGCGGTCATGACTTCAAACCACCGTCCAATATCTTCTTTCATTTGTTTTCATTCTTACTAGCAAGATGCCCGTGCATTACATGTAACATCAAGATGCATTTGTATGACTAGTTTATTTTGTGAGAGAAAAGGATGAACGAGGGAAGGTCTTATTTGCAAATGTGGAGAGGAGTGTGGCTACCTTTTACAAAATTTCCATAGTTTCCTACCTATCCATCAGATATAAATCGAAGGACCTATATTGCAGGATGGCAGGCACACCATCATCACCAACTCTGTTTTTTATAAGAGTGTAGAGTAGATACAAGCCCACAGGTGGGCCCAAGGGTGGTGAGATAATGTGATGCAACACTAGAGGTGCCATGTGGAGCGTTTAACTAGTCACCTAGTCGTGTCTTGAGCAAATACATAGCTATACGGTGAGCCCGCGACTATATAATAACCACAAAACATAAATGGTAACCGTAATGAGTGGATTCCGAAGTCCAATGTACATATCATGCTTTCGCTTCAAATACAATGGTCTTCATGAAGGAAATATGCCCTAGAGGCAATAATAAAGTTATTATTTATTTCCTTATAATCATGATAAATGTTTATTATTCATGCTAGAATTGTATTAACCGGAAACATAATACATGTGTGAATACATAGACAAATGAAGTGTCACTAGTATGCCTCTACTTGACTAGCTCGTTAATCAAAGATGGTTATGTTTCCTAATCATGAACAATGAGTTGTTATTTGATTAACGAGGTCACATCATTAGTTGAATGATCTGATTGACATGACCCATTCCATTAGCTTAGCACCCGATCGTTTAGTATGTTGCTATTGCTTTCTTCATGACTTATACATGTTCCTATAACTATGAGATTATGTAACTCCCGTTTGCCGGAGGAACACTTTGGGTGCTACCAAACGTCACAACGTAACTGGGTGATTATAAAGGAGCATTATAGGTGTCTCCAAAGGTAGATGTTGGGTTGGCGTGTTTCGAGATTAGGTTTTGTCACTTCGATTGTCGGAGAGGTATCTCTGGGACCTCTCGGTAATGCACATCACTTAAGCCTTGCAAGCATTGCAACTAAATGAGTTAGTTGTGGGATGATGTATTACAGAACGAGTAAAGAGACTTTCCGGTAACAAGATTGGACTAGGTACTGGAATACCGACGATCGAATCTCGGGCAAGTAACATACCGATGACAAAGGGAACAACGTATGTTGTTATGCGATCTGACCGATAAAGATCTTCGTAGAATATGTAGGAGCCAATATGGGCATCTAGATCCCGCTATTGGTTATTGACCAAAGACGTGTCTCGGTCATGTCTACATTGTTCTCGAACCCGTAGGGTCCGCACGCTTAAGGTTACGATGACAGCTATATTATGAGTTTGTGCATTTTGATGTACCGAAGGTTGTTCGGAGTCTCGGATGTGATCACAGACATGACGAGGAGTCTCAAAATGGTCGAGACATAAAGATTGATATATTGGAAGCCTATGTTTGGATATCGGAAGTGTTCCGGATGAAATCGGGATTTTACCGGAGTACCAGGAAGGTTACCGGAACCCCCCAGGAGCTAAATGGTCCATGATGGGCCTTAGTGGAAAAGAGAAGAGGCAGCCCTACATGGGCTGTGCGCCTCCCCCTTCCCCTAGTCCTATTAAGACTAGGAGAGGTGGCCGGCCCCCTCTCTCTCTTTTCCCCCTCCGTGAATCCTATTCCAACTAGGATTGGGGGGGGGGGGAAATCCTACTCCCAGAGGGAGTAGGACTCTCCTGGCGCGCCACACCTTGGCTGGCTAGCCTCCCCCCTCTAGTCCTTTATATACTGAGGCAGAGGCACCCGAGAACACACAAGTTGATCCACGTGATCTATTCCTTAGACGTGTGCGGTGCCCCCTGCCACCATAGTCCTCGATAATACTGTAGCGGAGTTTAGGCGAAGCCCTGCTGCTGTAGTCCATCAAGATCATCACCACGCCGTCGTGCTGACGGAACTCTTCCCCGACACTTTGCTGGATCGGAGTCCAGGGATCGTCATCGAGCCGAACGTGTGCTCGAACTCGGAGGTGCCGTAGTTTCGGTGCTTGATCGGTTGGATCGTGAAGACGTACGACTACTTCCTCTACGTTGTGTCAGCGCTTCCGCAGTCGGTCTGTGTTGGGTACGTAGATAACACTCTCCCCTCTTGTTGCTATGCATCACATGATCTTGCGTGGGCGTAGGAATTTTTTTGAAATTACTACGAAACCCAACAGTGGCATCCGAGCCTAGGTTATTTATGATGATGTTATATGCACGAGTAGAACACAAGTGAGTTGTGGGCGATATAAGTCATACTGCCTACCAGCATGTCATACTTTGGTTTGGCGGCATTGTTGGACGAGACGACCCGGACCAACATTACGCGTACGCTTACGCGAGACCGGTTCCCCCGACGTGCTTTGCACATAGGTGGCTTGCCCGGTCCTTGCGAAGGTTAAAATGGAGTCTATTTGACAAACTATCGTTGTGGTTTTGATGCGTAGGTGAGATTGGTTCTTGCTTAAGCCCGTAGCAGCCACGTAAAACTTGCAACAACAAAGTAGAGGACGTCTAACTTGTTTTTGCAGGGCATGTTGTGATGTGATATGGTCAAGACATGATGCTGAATTGTATGAGATGATCATGTTTTGTAACCGAGTTATCGGCAACTGGCAGGAGCCTTATGGTTGTCGTTTTATTGTATGCAATGAAATCGTGATGTAATGCTTTACTTTATTACTAAGCGGTAGTGATAGTCGTGGAAGCACAAGCTTGGCGAGACGACAACGATGCTATGATGGATATCAAGGTGTCACGCCAGTGACGATGGTGGTCACGATGGTGCTTCGGAGATGGAGATCACAAGCACAAGATGATGATGGCCATATCATATCACTTATATTGATTGCATGTGATGTTTATCCTTTTATGCATCTTATCTTGCTTTGATTGATGGTAGCATTATAAGATGATCTCTCACTAAATTATCAAGAAGTGTTCTCCCTGAGTATGCACCGTTGCAAAAGTTCTTCGTGCTGAGACACCACGTGATCGGGTGTGATAGGTTCTACGTTCAAATACAACGGGTGCAAAACAGTTGCACACGCGGAATACTCAGGTTATACTTGACGAGCCAAGCATATACAGATATGGCCTCGGAACACGGAGACCGAAAGGTCGAGCATGAATCATATAGTAGATATGGTCAACATAATGATGTTCACCATTGAAGACTAATCCATTTCACGTGATGATCGGTTATGGTTTAGTTGATTTGGATCACGTGATCACTTAGAAGATTAGAGGGATGTCTATCTAAGTGGGAGTTCTTAAGTAATATGATTAATTGAACTTAAATTTATCCTGAACTTAGTCCTGGTAGTATTTTGCAAATTATGTTGTAGATCAATAGCTCGCGTTGTTGTTTCCCGTGTATATTTTGATATGTTCCTAGAGAAAATTGTGTTGAAAGATGTTAGTAGCAATGATGCGGATTGGATCCGTAGTCTGAGGTTTATCCTCATTGCTGCATAGAAGAATTATGTCCTTGATGTACCGCTAGGTGACGGACCTATTGCAGGAGCAGATGCAGACGTTATGAACATTTGGCTAGCTCAATATGATGACTACTTGATAGTTTAGTGCACCATGCTTAATGGCTTAGAATCGGGACTTCAAAGACATTTTGAATGTCATGGAGCATATGAGATGTTCCAGGAGTTGAAGTTAATATTTCAAGCAAATACCCGAGTTGAGAGATATTAAAGTCTCCAACAAGTTCTATAGCTAAAAGATGGAGGAGAATCGCTCAACTAGTGAGCATGTGCCCAGATTGTCTGAGTACAACAATCGCTTGAATCAAGTGGGAGTTAATCTTCCAGATAAGATAGTGATTGACAGAATTCTCTAGTCACCATCACCAAGTTAGTAGAACTTTGTGATGAACTATGATATGCAAGGGATAACGGAAACGATTCCCAAGCTCTTCGTAATGCGGAAATTGACGAAGGTAGAAATCGAGAAAAACATCAAGTGTTGATGGTAGACAAGACCACTAGTTTCAAGAAAAGGGCAGAGGGAAGAAAGGGAACTTCAAGAAGAACAACAAGCAAGTTGCTGCTCAAGTGAAGAAGCCCAAGTCTGGTCCTAAGCCTGAGACTAAGTGTTTCTACTACAAAGGGACCGGTCACTGGAAGTGGAACTACCCCAAGTGATTGGCAGATAAGAAGGATGGCAAAGTGAACATAAGTATATTTGATATACATGTTATTGATGTGTACTTTACTAGTGTTTATAGAAACCCCTTAGTATTTGATACTAGTTCAGTTGCTAAGATTAGTAACTCGAAACGGGAGTTGCAGAATAAACAGAGACTAGTTAAGGGTAAAGTGACGATGTGTGTTGGAAGTGGTTCCAAGATTGATATGATCATCATCGCACACTCCCTATACTTTCGGGATTAGTGTTGAACCTGAATAAGTGTTATTTGGTGTTTGCGTTAAGCATGAATATGATTTGATCATGTTTATTGTGATACGGTTATTCATTTAAGTAAGAGAATAAATTGTTGTTTTGTTTACATGAATAAAACCTTATATGGTTACACACCCAATGAAAATAGTTCGTTGGATCTCGATCGTAGTGATACACATAATCATAATATTGAAACCAAAAGATGCAAAGTTAATAATGATAGTGCAACTTATTTGTAGCACTGCCGTTTAGGTCATATTGATGTAAAGCGCATGAAGAAACTCCATGCTGATGGGATTTTGGAACCACTTGATTATGAATCACTTGGTACTTGCAAACCGTGCCTCATAGGCAAGATGACCAAAACGCCGTTCTCCGGTACTATGGAGAGAGCAACAGATTTGTTTGAAATCATACATACAGATGTATGTTGTCCGATGAATATTGAGGCTCATGGCGGATATCATTATTTTCTCACCTTCACAGATGATTTAAGCAGATATGGGTATATCTACTTAATGAAACATAAGTCTGAAACATTTGAAAAGTTCAAAGAATTTCAGAGTGAAGTTGAAAATCATCGTAACAAGAAAATAAAGTTTCCATGATCTGATCGTGGAGGAGAATATTTGAGTTACGAGTTTGGTGTACATTTGAAAAATTGTGGAATAGTTTCGCAACTCACGCCACCCGGAACACCTCAGCGTAATGGTGTGTCTGAACGTCGTAATCGTACTTTACTGGATATGGTGCGATCTATGATGTCTCTTACTGATTTACCGCTATCATTTTGGGGATACGCTCTAGAGACGGCCGCATTCACGTTAAATAGGGCACCATCAAAATCCGTTGAGACGACGCCTTATGAACTGTGGTTTGGCAAGAAACCAAAGTTGTCGTTTCTAAAAGTTTGGGGCTGAGATGCTTATGTGAAAAAGCTTCAACCTGATAAGCTCGAACCCAAATCGGAGAAATGTGTCTTCATAGGATATCCAAAGGAAACTATTGGATACACCTTCTATCACAGATCCGAAGGCAAGACTTTTGTTGCTAAATTCCGAAACTGTCTGGAGAAGGAGTTTCTCTCGAAAGAAGTGAGTGGGAGGAAAGTAGAACTTGACGAGGTAACTGTACCTGCTCCCTTATTGGAAAGTAGTTCATCACAGAAATCTGTTCTTGTGACTACTACACCAATTAGTGAGGAAGCTAATGATGATGATCATGTAACTTCAGATCAAGTTACTACCGAATCTCGTAGGTAAACCAGAGTGAGAATCCGCACCAGAGTGGTACGGTAATCCTGTTCTGGAAATCGTGTTACTAGACCATGACGAACTTGCAAACTATGAGGAAGCGATGATGAGCCCAGATTCCGTGAAATGGTTTGAGGCCATGAAATCTGAGATATGATCCATGTATGAGAACAAAGTATGGACTTTGATGGATTTTGCCCGATGATCGGCAAGCCATAGAAAATAAACGGATCTTCAAGAGGAAGACGGGCGCTGATAGTAGTGTTACTATCTACAAAGCTAGAATTGTCACAAAAAGGTTTTTCGACAAGTTCAAGGTGTTGACTACGATAAGAGTTTCTCACTCGTATCGATGCTTAAGTCTGTCCGAATCATGTTAGCAATTGCCGCATTTTATGAAATCTGGCAAATGGATAAACAAAACTACATTCCTTAATGGATTTATTAAAGAAGAGTTGTATGTGATGCAACAAGAAGGTTTTGTCAATGCTAAAGGTGCTAACAAAATATGCAAGCTCCAGCGATCCATTTATGGACTGGTGCAAGCATCTCGGAGTTGGAATATACACTTTGATAAGTTGATCAAAGCATATAGTTTTATACAGACTTGCGGTGAAGCCTGTATTTACAAGAAAGTGAGTGGGAGCACTACAGCATTTTTGATAAGTATATGTGAATGACATATTGTTGATCGGAAATAATGTAGAATTATTCTGTAAAGCATAAAGGAGTGTTTGAAAGGAGTTTTTCAAAGAAAGACTTCGGTGAAGCTGCTTACATATTGAGCATGAAGATCTATAGAGATAGATCAAGACGCTTGATAAGTTTTTTCAATAAGTACATACCTTGACAAGATTTTGAAGTAGTTCAAAATGGAACAGTCAAAGAAAAATAATTTCTTGCCTGTGTTACAAGGTGTGAAGTTGAGTAAGACTCAAAGCCCGACCACGGCAGAAGATAGAAAGAGAATGAAAGTCATTCCCTATGCATCAGCAATAGGATCTATCATGTATGCAATGCTGTGTACCAGACCTGATGTGTGCCTTGCCATAAGTCTAGCAGGGAGGTACCAAAGTAATCCAGGAGTGGATCACTGGACAACGGTCAAGAACATCCTGAAATACCTGAAAAGTACTAAGGATATGCTTCTCGTATATGGAGGTGACAAAGAGCTCATCGTAAAAGGTTACGTTGATGCAAGCTTTGACACTGATCCGGATGATTCTAAATCGCAAACCGGATACGTGTTTACATTAAACGGTGGTGTTGTCAGTTGGTGCAGTTCTAAACAAAGCGTCGTAGCGGGATCTACATGTGAAGCGGAGTACATAGCTGCTTCGGAAGCAGCAAACGAAGGAGTCTGGATGAAGGAGTTCATATCCGATCTAGCTGTCATACCTAGTGCATCGGGTCCAATGAAAATCTTTTGTGACAATACTGGTGTAATTGCCTTGGCAAAGGAATCCAGATTTCACAAGAGGACCAAGCACATCAAGAGACGCTTCAATTCCATCCGGGATCTAGTCCAGGTGGGAGACATAGAGATTTGCAAGATACATACGGATCTGAATGTTGCAGACCCATTGACTAAGCCTCTTCCACGAGCAAAACATGATCAGCACCAAGGCTCCATGGGTGTTAGAATCATTACGGTGTAATCTAGATTACTGACTCTAGTGCAAGTGGGAGACTGAAGGAAATATGCCCTAGAGGCAATAATAAAGTTATTATTTATTTCCTATAATCATGATAAATGTTTATTATTCATGCTAGAATTGTATTAACCGGAAACATAATACATGTGTGAATACATAGACAAACAAAGTGTCACTAGTATGCCTCTACTTGACTAGCTCGTTAACAAAGATGGTTATGTTTCCTAACCATGAACAATGAGTTGTTATTTGATTAACGAGGTCACATCATTAGTTGAATGATCTGATTGACATGACCCATTCCATTAGCTTAGCACCCGATCGTTTAGTATGTTGCTATTGCTTTCTTCATGACTTATACATGTTCCTATAACTATGAGATTATGCAACTCCCGTTTGCCGGAGGAACACTTTGGGTGCTACCAAATGTCACAACGTAACTGGGTGATTATAAAGGAGCATTACAGGTGTCTCCAAAGGTAGATGTTGGGTTGGCGTATTTCGAGATTAGGTTTTGTCACTCCGATTGTCGGAGAGGTATCTCTGGGCCCTCTCGGTAATGCACATCACTTAAGCCTTGCAAGCATTGCAACTAAATGAGTTAGTTGCGGGATGATGTATTACAGAACGAGTAAAGAGACTTGCCGGTAACGAGATTGAACTAGGTACTGGAATACCGACGATCGAATCTCGGGCAAGTAACATAGGGCAAGTAACATACCGATGACAAAGGGAACAACGTATGTTGTTATGCGGTCTGACCGATAAAGATCTTCGTAGAATATGTAGGAGACAATATGGGCATCCAGGTCCCGCTATTGGTTATTGACCGAAGACGTGTCTCGGTCATGTCTACATTGTTCTCGAACCCGTAGGGTCCGCACGCTTAAGGTTACGATGACAGTTATGTTATGAGTTTATGCATTTTGATGTACCGGAGGTTGTTCGGAGTCCCGGATGTGATCACGGACATGCCGAGGAGTCTTGAAATGGTCGAGACATAAAGATTGATATATTGGAAGCCTATGTTTGGATATCGGAAGTGTTCCGGGTGAAATCAGGATTTTACTGGAGTACCGGGAAGGTTACCGGAACCCCCCGGGAGCTAAATGGGCCATGATGGGCCTTAGTGGAAAAGAGAAGAGGCAGCCCTACATGGGCTGTGCGCCTCCCCCTTCCCCTAGTCCTATTAGGACTAGGAGAGGTGGCCGGCCCCCTCTCTCTCTTTTCCCCCTCCGTGAA
>NC_041390.1:179869952-179912485 GCF_002162155.2 Triticum dicoccoides
CAGAGGGAGTAGGACTCTCCTGGCGCGCCACACCTTGGCCGGCCAGCCTCCCCCCTCTAGTCCTTTATATACTGAGGCAGAGGCACCCGAGAACACACAAGTTGATCCACGTGATCTATTCCTTAGCCGTGTGCGGTGCCCCCTGCCACCATAGTCCTCGATAATACTGTAGCGGAGTTTAAGCGAAGCCCTGTTGCTGTAGTGCATCAAGATCGTCACCACGCCATCGTGCTGACAGAACTCTTCCCCGACACTTTGCTGGATCGGAGTCCGGGGATCGTCATCGAGCCGAACGTGTGCTCGAACTCGGAGGTGCCGTAGTTTCGGTGCTTGATCGGTTGGATCGTGAAGACGTACGACTACTTCCTCTACGTTGTGTCAGTGCTTCCGCAGTCGGTCCGCGTTGGGTACGTAGACAACACTCTCCACTCTCGTTGCTATGCATCACATGATCTTGTGTGTGTGTAGGAAATTTTTTGAAATTACTACGAAACCCAACACTTCATTGTATATATCGTGAGAGAAAGATGAAACAAGCGTCAATATGCTGGGGGCGTACTTTTAGAGGATCTGGAAATAGTTTGTGTGCGTACGTCAAAGGGGCGTAGAGGGGGTGTATGCGATGGCGAGAGAGATGCTCTTCGTTTCTCTTTATTATGACTAACTTTATATATAGTATAAAAATATAAAAATTCATAGTGCAGAATAAATACATTGTGGGCACCATGCAATGCAAATTCACATTCATACTCCTCCATATAACTTTGTAATGTGAAGGACTTTGTGTCCACTGACAAAGCCGTCTAGGATTTGTAACCCTAGGTCCTCGGACTAAGGTAACCCCTTATCTCTGATATTACTATTCATCCAACCTAACTTTAAGGGGTATCCTACATAAATGCTCTGCTAGAATCATACTCGTCGACTAGGAAGACAGGTGTGAGACAATGCGTGAGAGACAGGCCTAAAGATAATGTGCGCACAGGAGACACGTAGGCAGGTCTATGTATATAGAAATGGGTCGATGGGGATTATGCGTGTGTATGATTGTGAGAGGAAGAGTACTTGTGATAAAGGTTAGTGAAAACAGTTGTAAATGGTTATGAGAGGGAGGGAGGGTTATATCGAGAGCATGTCTGCGAGAAACACACCTCGGGAGAAAGTGTGTGAGCATGCGTGAGAGACCACCGATGGAGAGTGAAACTACACGTAAAAGACTAATGCACACATTGATTAAAGATATAAATTGTATCCAAATATGAGGATGGGATCACGATATTTGCAATTCGCGTAAGGAATAGTCATTGATCCATCAGACATCTAGATTCTATCGAATTTGAGCATGTCTATGTTATTATTCGACATAATTGATCCACATAGTTAGTATTTTGAACTCCAGACAATGGATCTCATTAGGAATCGAATATAAACATGAGTATAGTTCATGTTGTGTGTGTAAAGCACATTATACATACGGAAGTTACACAATGAACATTATAAATAGCTAGCTATGAGCTAGCATACATTTGAATTCAACTTAAGGTGGTTCAAAAAATTTGAATTCAACATGAAGTCCATTCAATTATTTGAATTTGATATCATGACATTTATAAATCATACCTAAATTATGGGGGCACCAATCTTTGCTCTGCTTTTGTACATAATATCATATATAGTCGTGTACAAAATAGATTCAAATTTAGCTCCTCCATTCCAAAATAATCGTAGTTATAGGATTTTCAAGTGTTAAAATTTCAAAAAGAAGCGGATAATTTAATGAGGTTTTCAAATATACAAGGTCAAATTTAACATTGTCTATTTAGGTCAATCCTCAAACTTCAAGAGTACTCTAAACGTGAATGCTTCTGTTTCAAAATTTCGAACAAAGTGCCAAAAGAGCCTCTACTCGCCCGAAACTGCGTGAGACCAATGTTTGGTAGAAGGAAATTACTTTTCTAACTCCGACCGATGAAACCTACCGGCCCGATGTCGAAAGGTCTAAAGCGATGTAGGTTTGTTGCTTCTTCTAGACGCCATGAAACGGCCTCCGAAAAACATTCATACACAATGGCCGCCTAAGCACACATTCACGCGGCCGAAATCGCTCCTGTCCACTATTTGGGACACCTCGGATTACCATCGAACCCCTGACCCACGGTAGGTTCAAAATTTAAGAGGGGGCAAAGTTTGTACTTTCCCCAAGTTTCAAACAAGTGTGTCCCATCTGTTCAAAAAAGCCATAAACAAGTGCGTCCCAAACCAAAACATGGTTCTCCCTTAGCTCCCCCGCCCCCCGTCTGATTCCCCATTTGTACTCCGTGGACGCCAAAACTACCTCTCCACCAGCCGCGAAACCCCGGCATCCTCCGTCCGCCACCCCATCCCACCCATCCACCGCCGCCCTCCTCCATCACGCCGGAGCCGATACCCCGACGTCGCCGTCCACCGCAACCTCAACCGCAATGCCCTCCACAGTAGTAGTTCAAGCCGAGGCCGAGCTGTCCGTACCTGAGCCAGTTCAACCATGCCGTCATGTGCCTCATTGCTACCGCTCCAACTTTGCCACCGTCCACCGCACTGGAGTTGTTCCTTCTACATTGTCCTTCGCCTCCTCGGATCTGCTTCCCCTCCGCCGACATACGACCATGGCAACACGGTCAACAATTTGGCCATGGGTTCATCCAAGGCTGCACCCTCCTTCAAAACATCGGTTCCCCCGACAAAAAGAAGAAAGTCGCTGTGACATATGAAGGATACAACACTGGCAACCGGAATGGTACTCCTCTTCCCTTATTCATGCAAATCTTAAGTGTCTGCTTGCATGATATTTATCCCACAGAAGAAACTAGTTGACCGCTTCTTCTTGATACTAGATGTTCCTAGTAACTCGCGATGCACAAGGTTTCTCCTCATATACTATTTCACCTTAGCTAGAGGTTCATCGCCACCCTAGATTTCAATTCCTGGTCAGTTGATTCCCAATTAACGGAAGCATTCCCCGGCGTAATAGGCGCTAGTCCGCCTATTACACCGGGGAAGCAGCGCCTTGGTGTTTATCTTAGGGGTGTGTTGGGCCTAGAGCTGCTGGCGCCCGACCTGGAGGTCGGCCGGGATTAAAGGGATGGACCGGGGGTGCTGCCAAGCAGGGCGGTGGTGTGAGGTCGAGGGGAGGGCGGGGCAGCGGAGGCAGGGATCTATGCCTGTGGTCGCTGATGATTCGAGAAAGATCGTCAACAGTGACTGGCGAGAGGTAGACGAAGGCCATCTGCCCGTTCCTTATAGATCAGACGGTTCATAAAAAATCGACTGACCTATTTATTTTTAGTCGACTGTTATTTTGGTAGGACCACATGTGGTGGTGTGCTGGCGGAGTACCTGCATTTCCCAACCATACCTGTGCTCATATATTACAAAATCATACGGAGTAGAATCTAATTTTGTTTGCCATGCAAATGTTTAGAGCTATCATATGTCTCCTGTCATTTGGTTTTCAGCCACCTGCTATCTGCTACTTTTATAGTGCACTAGTTCTGCACACACTTCACCCATACTTCACTATTGTGTTTTTATACAAGGGTATTTCAGACTCTGCTGCCTTGACAGAAGCAGAAAAGAAAAGAGAGAAGTCGCTCCAGCGTGGTATGCAGCTAGGCCAGACACGTTTCAGCCTTATAAAGGGTGTAGTGTCAGCAGATGGGGACGGTAAACGTAGATATGGAGTTGATGACCTCGCTCGCCATGAACCACCATCCCAGGTGCTTGCTTTAACTTCGTGGTGTCATATGTGATTGCATGTTGCATATGGTGTCTAGCTTGTATTCGAAAGGTCGAAGTCGGTCTTTATTAAGATAAGGAAAGATATGTTTTACATGAACCACCATCCCGGGAGCACCAGAAGACAAATAGCTAGTCAGGGCACTGGCCGAGCCAGTGACAAGCCCAACACAGACATGCATCACCTGGAAGCCAACTAAAAAGCCACGATGGTGGCGAAGTAGCCCGCCTCCCACCAGGCTCTCAGGTCCTCGATGATCATGCTCACCACTCTAGCTTGATGTCTAGCTTGTATTGCTTCCAATTTGGTTAAACTGCATCTGCTTAGCTTACACATTATACCTTTCAATATGACATGCCTTCCTGTTTTTGGTACATAATTGTACATTTGTCTATTAACCATGTTCTTACATCAAACTAATGTTCTAGTGTATCCCTCATCAATCACTTATGATGAGACAATCAGCCCAGTGGGTTGCTTTGAGAAAAGATGCTCTTTTGAAGAATGCAGTGTCAGCCTCCCCACATGATTCTCAAGAAACAGCAAGGCTAGATGAAGATAGTGAACGTAGCTCTGTAGTTAATGACCGTATTCCCCCTACACCAGCATCACAGGTGCTTCTCTAACTTGGCAGCATGATATGTGGTTGCATGTTGCATATGGTGTCTAGACTGTAATTCTTCCAATCTAGTTAAATTGCATGTGCTATTCTGCTTAGTTTATACATTATACCTATTAATGTGACATGCCTTCCTGTTTTTAGCACTTAGTACATCTGTCTATTAAGCATGTCCTTACATAAAACTATTGTATTTTTGTATCCTGCATGAATCAATATGACGAGACACCTTTAGTATATGCAGTGTGATATTAATTGCATCTTTCATATGATTTATAGCATGCGCTACTTCTAATTTGTTGAAATTTCGTTTATGCTGGGATGCTTTTAACTTGGCAGAGTCATATTGGTTGCATCTTTCATATGGTGTCTAGCTTGCATTGCTTCTTATTTGTTGAAATGGCTTCTGCTTAGTTTACACAAACAGTTGTGAATATGCCATGTCGTCCTGTTTTGTAAAATCCCAAATTTTCAATTTGGAATGTTATGCGTAGGTCATTCATGCATATCATATTTTATTGCATTTCGTTTTGCGATCCTCGAAATTCTAAGCAACTCAAGGACCCACGGGGAGAGTTGGGGATTTCATGTTTTTCATATTTGAATTTTATCAAATATTGAAACAAGGATCATTTTGGTTTTAAAAAAATTTCTCTTCGAAAATATTTCGTATTAAAAAAATATGAGAGGAGGTAATATGACTTCTCCAAAATAAACGAAATAATATAGGAAAAATATTAAAATGAATAAATAAATTTTATTTGGAGCTTATTGCAATTTTATCTGAATTAGGAAAAATATGCATTTTCAAACTTGCATTAGAGAACCAAATAAATGTTCACTTTCTCCGCTATATTTTTAGAGGGCGGGGAAATTTTATTTCAGGATTTTTGGAGTCCGTTTAGTATTTCCTTTAATCATTTTTCTGTGCGTTGGAATATTTTTTTTAAAAAAGTTACCGACCTTACCGGGCCTTGTCCGCCTAGGACACTAATCCGGCCGGCCCTTTAAGAGCCGCTGCCCCGAGCCGCCAGCCCAGCCCAGCCCACCGCACCCCAAACCCTAGCCCGATCCGCCGCCGCCGCCTCGCGTCGCCTACTGCCGCACCACCCCACCGCCGAACCCGCCACCGCCGCAGCCGCCCATCGCCGGAGCCGCCCCACGGAGTTGCCTGGAGCCACACCGCCGTCCCGCCACCGCCTCGCCGACCATCGCCGGAGGTAGCCGCCGCCGGTTTTCGCGAGAAAACCAGTCGGTTTTATTTCAAAAAACCTAGATCTCGTTTTTTTTATTTTAGATCGGTATTGTTTTGGTTTTTCCGGGTTTAGTTAAATAGCGGACGTTCGTCGGTGCATTTGTTTTAACAAATGGTGTTCATCCGTTAGTCACAGACAGCGAACGTTCGTTCGTTAGCCTGTTCGTCAGTTTTTCTTTTTTCAGGGTTTTCCCGTGATTATTTTCGATCGCGGTTTCTTCCCTGATCTTTGTTTTAGTTTATCTTTTCGCTCGTTCATCGAATCAGGTGATTCAAGCACCTAGATCTTCTTCTCGAAGCCTTCTTTATGTTTAACTAACTTGAACAAGATTTCGGTACTGTAAAATTTGACTTTAATCCAAATTAGTAATCGGATCTTGTTTCTTTCGTAGTTTGAGTTTCATTGCTCCGTGTGATTTGATTCTTTTTGCAAACCGGAGTTCTTCAGTTGAACTTTCCAGTTAGATCTTCTTATTTGAGTTTTACCCGTGCATCTTTGCTTGATTGCTTATGTATGCTATTGTTTGCTTGCGATAGAATGCCCGGAGTGCGAAGTGCGCTACTATGAATCACTAGGTTTTGCAGATCGTCACCAAGGCAAGTAACACATTGATCATACTATTTTCATACCTAGTTTTTATGCATTGGTTTTAACCCTTACACATTGCATGAGTAGGATCTCTTAACATGTGGGTTTGGGAAGTAGATGATGAGGTAGAACCTATTGCCCTTTTATTATCAAACCCTGGGAGTTACTTCTACGTTATGCTTATATTTCTATGCTATGCTCGTAGACGTGGATTGGGTTTGAGTGTATCCATGACAGATGTGGGTTATTAATTAATGGTTCAACTTAAGGTGGCAACTATAATACACATCTCGGTGGATTACTTGTGGGCACCTGGTGAATCCTGTTTTGTCCTAGGATATCCCGGAGGACCCGTGTGATCATCCTATGGTCCGCCACCCAGGCTCAAAGGGATCATAAGATTATTCATGCTAGAAACTTACATGTGCAGCCACAAGCCATTATGGGCTCTGGCGTAGTTGAGTATGTTGCATGACCTCTTCCAGTGGTAGGCTAGCAGATGTAGGGGATGTAGGTTGGTACTGTGTACCATGCTTCTGAAAGACTGTGTCTCGGTCATCCGTTTCTCAAACACCATGTAGTCCGAGAATTCCAACAGAGGAGATCGAGTCTTGTGGGGAAAAGTGCGCAAATCTCTGTGAAGTGTATAAACTAATCATGGTTAGCCGTGTCCCCGGTTATGGACATCTTGAATATCTGGTACTTGAATTATTGATTTGATCTCATCACTCTAAATTAATTTGTTGGGTTAATGATTAATTTAATGGGGATTGAGTTGGAGAAACCTTCTCAATGATGTTTCAACCACCATGATAGTTAAATAAAATTATATTCCTTTGTTGTAGGGAAAAATTTGCTTTTCGCAAAAACAATATAACCATAGAGCCTCCACCAGCCATATATGCATGTAGTGATAGCATTTATCTGTTCATTGCTCTACTTTGTTATATTGCCAGCATATTCCATGTGCTGACCCGTTTTCGGGCTACAACATATCATGTTGCAGACTTTTCAGACGACGAGAAAGGTGCGATAGGTCGTATGTCATGCACTCAGCTATGCCGTTGGAGTTGATGGACTCACTTAATCTTCCAAGCCTTCCGCTGTTATCGTATTAGATGGCCTTAAGCCATATTTATTTTAATAATTTCTCTTTTGAGACATTCAATGTAATAAGTGTGTGATTGCTACTCTATTATAAATCCTTCGAGTATTGTGTGTGTCAGCATTACCGATCCAGGGATGACACTGAACACAGAGACTTGACCGTCTGAGGTCGGGTTGTTACAAGATGGTATCAGAGCACACGCTGAATGTAGGACACGACCACTAAGATGAGCCATAGGTCCCTCTCATATACTCATTTCTGACTCCTCTCCATTTTCTACTCCTTAGGATGATAGACTCAAGGAACAAGTTTGCACAACCGGATGATGACACGCCCTTTGGGTGACACTTGAAGGAAGTCACTAGGTACCTGAACATTGGAATACGAAGCTTCACCGGGACCTACAACACCACTTTACCAAAAGAGGAGCGTTGGTTGATTCAAGTTCAAATCCCAGGAAGGATGTTCGCACCAGTCACTAAACCCATAGAGTTTTGCTTTGATGCACCCACCTGGAGTCTAGGAAAGAGCATGGCAGCCCACACTGCTATGGGACGAATTGGTGAAGTTTACCACAAGGAGCTTAAGGACACCATCTACCAGATATGTGGGCGCCGAGATGAGCAATGGGAGATGATCAGCACCAGGAAGGACAGGTCCATTGCAGCACTCATCCAGGAGTTAAACCATCATATTCGTCGCCAGGAGAACCTGATGTGTGCAAGCATGATAGATTTGAAGAAGGCGATGACCAGGATCACAGAGCTAGAAGAGGAGCTTAAGTCTACATGCGATGGATATGAGGAGGAAATGATGATACTTGTGGAGAAGAATGACGACATGACAAGGAAGCAAGGAGTTTTCATGGGAGACCCCATGCTAGGAGGAGAAGACGACGAACCCAAGGATATTCGTTCTAAAGACTACATCATCATCGACGACACCGACTCCGACCCCGACGATAGTGATGATGATTATGAAGACGAAGCCGGAGCGGATATCATGGAGTCTTCCGCCGATCAAAATTTCTAGAATGACCACCTTTTGATTAATAGCCTTTTCCCATGTACATAGTAGTAGTCTGAGCACTTTTGTAATGTTAGTTATGTATGCCCTTGCTGGATTGATTGAGTGATATGATATGATTGTGTTTGTCTCAAGTGCATATGGGTAGTGGTTTCTCACTAGACCTCATTCTATTCTAATCTCTCCCCTGTAAACCCATCAGATGCCTCCGAGATGTGACCTCGGATTTTCTTTCCCATCGGAGCTCACTCAGTTGATCCAGCAGCTGAATACACTGATGCAGTTGCTAGTTCAGAATCAGGGCAACAACAATAACAACAACCCACCGCCACCACCTCCAGTTGACAACTTAGCTCGTTTTCTAAGGTTACAGCCGCCGGTGTTTTCCAGTAGCACCGAGCCTATAGTTGAGGATAATTGGCTACGTAGGATTGGAAGGGAGTTAACCACTGCCGGTTGCACATATGCTGAGAACGTGCATTTAACCGCACACCAATTGGATGGACTAGCAGCATCATGGTGGGAGAATTACACAGCCACATTCCCTATAGCCAATATCACTTGCGAGCAGTTTCAGCAAGCAGTCCGCATAGACCATGTCTCAACTGGAGCTATGAGCATGAAGAAGTGTGAGTTTCACAACTTGTGCCAAGGAAATCATACCGTGGCTCAGTACGTAGATGAGTTTAGTAAGTTATCTCGTTACGCCCCTGATGATGTGGCCACAGATGCCGCGAAGCAGGAGAAGTTTATGGAAGGGCTTAATGATGAGATGAGCATGCAGTTGATGGTGGCAACATTTAACAACTACCAGGAGTTGGTAGACAAGGGTCTTATGATGGAAGGGAAGCAGCAGCAGATTAAGGAGTTGTTGGAGAAAGGTTATATTCGACGAAGTTCATCACCATGGGGAGCCCAGTGCTCTTGGTTGAGAAGAAGGATGGATCGTTAAGAATGGTTGTTGATTATCATGCGTTGAATGAAGTGATGATCAAGAACAAGTACCCACTGCCGATGATCAATGATTTGTTTGACCAGCTGCAAGGAGCAAAGGTGTTTTTGAAGATCGATCTGCGATCAGGATATCACCAGCTGAAGATTAGGGAAAAGGATATACCTAAGACAGCATTCACCACAAGGTACGGGTTATATGAGTATACAGTTATGTCATTGGACTAACTAACGCCCCTGCCTATTTCATGAGTATGATGAACAAGGTGTTCATGTAGTTCTTGGATAAGTTTGTCATGGTGTTCATTGATGATATCTTGGTATACTCGAAGAATGAAAAGGAACACAAGGAGCATTCGCGTTTAGTTCTCGAGAAGCTTAGGGAACATCAGTTATATGCCAAGTTCAGCAAATGTGAGTTTTGGTTGAAGGAAGTTGGATTTCTTGGACATGTTATATCAGGAGAAGGTATAGCAGTGGATCCTACCAAGGTTTAGTCAGTCACTGAGTGGTTGGCATCCACTGTAGTTGGAGAGATCCGCAGTTTTCTTGGACTCACGGGATACTACCGGAGATTTATTGAGAATTTCTCCAAGATTGCGAAGCCTATGACGGCATTTTTGAAGAAGGACACCAAGTTCCATTGGACTGAAGAATGTGAAGCAAGTTTCCAGTAGTTGAAGAAACGTTTGACTACAGCCCCAGTGCTGATTCTGCCTGATATACGCAAGGATTTGCAAGTGTATTGCGACGCCTCTCGCTTAGGACTTGGAGGAGTACTTATGCAGGACGGAAGGGTTGTTTCTTATGCCTCAAGACAGCCTAGACCGCATGAGTTGAATTATCCTAGGCACGATTTGGAGTTAGCAGTCATAGTGCATGCGCTCAAGACCTGGAGACATTTTCTTATTGGAAACCGTTGCGATGTGTACACAGATCTGAAGTGTTTGAAGTACATTTTTACCCAGAAGGAGCTGAACCTCAGGCAAAGGAGATGGTTGGAGCTCATAAATGATTATTATATGAAGTTGCACTATCATCCAGGAAAGGCCAATGTCGTAGCACACGCTTTGAGCCGGAACAGTTATGTCAATACCCTCGTAAATGGAGGATTGCCAAAGGAGTTAGCAGAATATATCGGGGAGCTACGTTTGGTGATAGTCCCACGAGGTTTTGCTGTAGCATTGGAGGTTCAGTCAACATTATTGGGAAAGATTCGAGAAGCTCAGAAGGATGACAAAGAAATTGTTGCAATAAAAGAGAAGATAAGTGATGGAAAAGCCAAAGGTTTTTGTGAGGATGAGCACGACACCTTGTGGTTTGAGGACCGTGTTTATGTGCCCAATAATGCAGAGATAAGGAAGTTGATACTTCAGGAAGCTCATGACTCGCCATACTCGATACACCCCGGAAACACCAAGATGTATTTGGATTTTAAGGAGCGTTTCTGGTGGACTGGAATGAAGAAGGATATTGCCGAGTATGTAGCCATATGTGATGTATGTCAGAGAGTGAAGGCAGAACATCAGAAGCCAACAGGATTTCTGCAGCCTATGTCGACACCCGAATGGAAGTGGGACAAGCCTGGCATGGATTTTATCACCGGATTGCCCAGGACCCGATCGGGATATGATTCTATCTGGGTAGTAGTGGATCGTTTGACCAAAGTAGCTCACTTTATCCCAGTGAAAACCACTTATACAAGTGCGAAGTTGGCCGAGATATACATGAACAGGATCGTATGTCTACACGGAGTTCCGAGGACCATCGTATCAGATAGAGGAACCCAGTTTACTTCAAAGTTTTGGCACCAGCTGCACTAGACTTTGGGTACCAGGCTGGAGTTCAGTATAGCTTTTCACCAGCAGACAAATGGACAGACCGAGAGAGTCAATCAGATTCTGGAGGACATGTTAAGAGATTGTGCATTAGATTATGGATCTAGTTGGGACGATAATTTGTCATAGGAAGAGTTCTCATACAAGAATAGTTACCAAGCCAGTTTGAAGATGGCACCGTTTGAAGCCCTCTATGGAAGAAGATGCCGAACACCGTTGATGTGGGATGAGGTTGGAGACTGTAACATCCAAATTTCCAATTTGGAATGTTATACATTAGATCATCTACGCATATCATATTTTATTTTTCATTTTGGTTGATCCTAGAAATTCTACGCAACTCAATGACCCACGGAGAAAGTTGGGGATTTCGTTATTTTCATATTTGAGCTTTCTCAAATTTTGAGAATAGGATCATTTGATTTTATTTATTTTATCATTAATTGTTTCTACTACAAAAAAATATGAGAGAGGGAATAAAATGACTTTCCCAAAATAAATAAATATTGAGGATTTAATAATAAAATCAAATAAGATTTTATTTCGGAGTTTTTCAGTGTTTTATTTGAATTTAGGAAAAATGTGCGTTTTTCAAAACTGCATTTAGTTCCCAAATAAATGTTCACCTTGTGCGGCTTGATTTTTGAAGCCCGTAAAAATTTATTTCGGAATTTTTGGAGTCCGTTTAGTATTTCTTTTTATTTTTCTTCCGAGCGAAATTATTTTTTAAAACAAAGCGCACCGACCTACGGGCCGTGTCCGACCTGGACACCGGCCCGGGCGGGCTTTATAAGCCGGGGAGAGGCCCAGCCCCAGCAAACCCTAGCCGCCCCGTGCCCCACGCGCCGCCGCCGCCGCACGCCTGCGCCACCGCCCACCGCCGCACGCGCCGCCGCCGTCGCCCACCGCCGTCGGATTCCGCCGCCCGAGGTTCATCGCGCCTCGACTTCTGTGCCATCGGTTTTTTTTTAAAAAATAGATCGGTTTTTCCGTCGTTTATTTCTTTAGATTGGGTTTTTATAAATTGATCAGTTTTTCCGGTTTATTTAAATAGTGAGCGTTCGTCCGTTCGTTCGTTCTAACGAACATTCGTCGTTTTTCTTTTCCTCGGATTAAATCCGCGATTTTTCTGATCGCGATTCCTGATCCGATTTTCATTTTAGTATCACTTTTCGCTTGTTTATCGGAATCAGGCGATTCAAGCGCCTAGAGTTTCGTCTCGAAACCCTCTATCCGTTTAACCAACTTAAACAAGATTTTGCTACTGCAAAATTTACCCTAGATCCAGATTACTACAACGAAGTTTTTTTCTTTCGCCTTTTGACTTTCATTGCTTCGTTCGATTTGATTCTTTTTGCCAACCGGAGTTCTTAAGTTGAACCTTCTGGTTAGATCTCTTATTTGAGTTTTACCTGTGCACTAGATAAGTTCTTATTGTATGCTTGTTTGTTTGTTTGCGATAGAGTGCACGAAGTGCGCCGCCTGTTACTTCGAATCTCTAAGTTTCACAGATCATCAGCAAGGCAAGTAACACTTTGATCATACCTTTCCTACTACCCAGTTTTATTGCATTAGATCAATCCTCACACATTGCATGATTAGGATCTAATTAAATTGTGGGATGGGTAGTAGTTGAGGTAGTACCTATTACTTGTTTATTATCAAACCTTTGGGAGTTACTTCTACGTTTGCTTTATGCCATGCTATGCTAGTAGACATGGATTGGGTGAGTGATATCCATGACATATGTGAGTTTTGTTAATTAATGGCTTATCTAAGGTGGCAACTTAAACACACATCTGGGTGGATTGAGGCACCTGGGTATTCCAGGACTTGCCTGTTTGTTTTGGACCGCCACCCAGGCTCAAAGGGATCATGAGAGTCTTCATACTAGAAACTTCCGTGTGCAGCCACAAGCTATTATGGGCTCTACCATAGTTGACTAAGTCGTGCGAACTCTTACAGTGGTAGACTAGCAGATGTAGGGGATGTAGGTGGTATGGTCTACCGGATCGTAAGGCGCTAGCGCTTCTGAAAGACTATGTCTTGGTCATCCATCTTCTCAAACACCTTGTAGTGCGAGAAACCATACGAAGGCGATCGAGTCTTGTGGGGAAAAGTGCGCAAACCTCTGTAGAGTGTAATAAACTAATCATGGTTAGCTGTGTCCCCGGTTATGGACATCTTGAGTATCTAGTACTTGGATTATCATGTGAATCTCAACATGTTACTCTAAATTAATTTTGTTGGGTTATGTTTAATGATGATGCTTAATTGGGATTAAGAATGATGTCAACCATTCTGAATGTTTAACAACTACCATGATAGTTAAATAAATTTATTCCTTTGAAGTAGGGAAAATTGGCTTTACGCAAAACTGTAACCATAGAGCTTTCCACCAGCCAAATATGCATAAAGTACAATTGTTTCATTCCATTACTCTCTATGTGTTACCTTGCCATCATATTCCATGTGCTGACCCGTTTTTGGGCTGCAACGTTAATGTTGCAGACTTTTCGGATGACGATTAAGGAGTTTTAGGTCATGGTTCTATACTCAGTGATGCCGTTGGAGTTGATGGACTAACTTGTCTTCCAAGCCTTCCGCTGTTATCGTTATTAGATAGCCTTAAGCCATATTTATTGTAATAAGTTCTCTTTGGAGACACTCGATGTAATAAGTGTGTGATTGCTACTCTGTTATAAATCCTCCGAGTACTGTGTGGTGTCAGCATTACTGATCCAGGGATGACACCGGAGCACAGAGATCAGACTGTTTGAGGTCTGGTCGCTACAGAGATCGTATCAGAGCACACGCTGACTGTAGGACACGACCACTAAGCTAAAGACCTAGATCACTATTCACTCTCTTCTCTTCTGACTTCTCATCTTTTCTACTCTTTAGGATGGTGGATGCAAGGAACAAGTTCACGCAACCGGATGAAGATACACCCTTTGGACGTCACTTGAAGGAAGTCACTAGATACCTGAACATAGGAGTACCAAGCTTCACAGGAACCTACAACGCCACTTTACCAGAAGAAGAGTGCTGGATGATTCAAGTTCAAGTTCCAGGAAGGACATTCATGCTAGTCACTGAGCCCATAGAGTTTTCTTTTGATGCACCAACTTGGAGTCTAGGAAAGATCATGGCAGCTCACATCGCCATGGGACACATTGGAGAAGTCTACCGCAAGGATCTCAAGGATACTATCTACCAGATTTGTGGGTGCCGAGACAAGCACTGGGAGATGATCAGCACCAGGAAGGATAGATCAATCGCAGCTTTTATCCATGAGTTAAACCAGCACATTCGACGACATGAGAACCAGATGTGCGCCGACATGATAGACCTGGAGAAGGCAAGGACAAGAATCAAGGAATAGGAGGAAGAACTCAAGGCTACACGTGAAGATTATGAAGAGGAAATTGAAGTATTGGTGGAGAAGAATGACGACCTGATCAAGAAGATTGGAATATTTATGGGAGGCCCTACGCCAGTAGAGGAAGACGAAGAACCCAAGGAGATTAGCCCGAAAGACTACATCATCATCGACGGCACATACTCGGATCCAGATGATAGCGATGATGACTATGTTGATGAAGCTGGAGCAGATATCATGGAGTCTGCAACCGAAGAATATTTCTAGTAGACCACATCATCAGTAGTAGAAGTCCACCATGTAGATATAGTAGTCCGAGCACTTTTGCGATAGTTAGATTGATTGAATGCCCTTGCTTGATTGAATGAAGTGAATTGTTTGCTTTTGCCTCATGTGCATATGGGTAGTATTTTCTCTTTAGACCCCCTCTATTCTTACATCTCATATTTTCTAAACCCCTCAGATGCCTCCGAGACGTGACCCCGGATTTTCCTTTCCACCGGAGCTCACCCAGTTGATCCAGCAGCAGAACACACCGATGTAGTTGCTAGTCCAGAATCAGAATCAGGGGAACAACAACAACAACCCACCACCACCACCACCACCTGTTGACTACTTAGCCCGTTTTCTTAGGCTGAATCCGCTAGTGTTTTCCAGTAGCACCGAGCCGATAGTAGCAGATGATTGGCTCCGCAAGACAGCTAGGCAGTTAACCACAGCAGGATGCATAGATGCGGAGAAGGTGAAGTTTGCCTCACATCAGCTAGAAGGACTCGCGCATCATGGTGGGAGAATTTCACAGCCACTTTCCTTGTCGACACTGTCATATGGGACCAGTTTCAGCAGGCTTTTCGTACTGCACATGTTTCAGCAGGAGCTATGGCCATGAAGAAGCGTGAGTTTCGCAACTTGCGCCAAGGAGGACGGACAGTTGGCCAGTATGTGGAGGAATTTAGTAAGCTAGCACGTTATGCCCCAGATGATGTCGCTACGGATGCAGCTAAGTAGGAGAAGTTTCTGGAAGGACTGAATGATGAGTTGAGCATGCAGTTGATGGTAGCCACCTTCAACAACTACCAGGAGTTGGTAGATCATGCTCTTATGATTGAAGGGAAGTGGCAGTAAATTGAGAATCGCAAGAGGAAGTATGGGCAAGGGAAGTACAATTCAGGAGCTCAGCAGAAGCCACGTTTTACCCCTAGACCGGGAGGACATTTTCAGCATACCCATGGAGGAGGTAGCTCGCACAACCACAATGGCACCAAGAATGGAAATGGCAATGGAGGAAGCAACGGCCAGAACTGCACCAACCCATCAACCCCAGCCAAGAAGGACCTAAGCCAAGTCACTTGCTTTAAGTGTCAGAAGACCGGACATTATGCCAATGAATGTCCTGATGGCCAAAATGGGGAGGTTGAAGCTCAGCCAGATGCAGTAATAGGTAAGTTTTTGGTTAAGTCATTTACTGCACTCGTTCTTTTTGATACTGGTGCATCGCATTCATACATCTCAAGGGGATTTGTGGATAAGTATAACCTATCAACCCAAGCCCTTAGGTCACCCATGTTAGTAACCTCGCCTAGAGTAGAGTATGTGGCTAGTCTATGGTGTGATCGGTTACCATTAAGGATTGGTAACTATGTTTTTCCCTCAGACCTAATAGTATTGGAATCCCAAGGATTGGATGTGATATTAGGCATGGATTGGTTATCAAAGTATGAAGGGAATATTGAATGTGCTAGTAAGTCAATTTTGCTTACCACCCCAGAAGGGAGAAGGATCAAGTATGTATCCCGACATGTGCCAAAGAGGACCCAAGTAAATTGCTTTACAGGAATTGTGTAGGAGGAAGTACCAGTGGTAAGGGATTTTCCTGAAGTATTTCCAGAAGAGTTGCCAGGCATGCCACCGGATAGAGATATTGAGTTTTTGATTGAGCTATTGCCAGGCACAGGGCCAATATCAAAGAGACCATATAGGATGCCAGCAAAGGATTTGGTGGAAATTAAGAAGCAGATTAAGGAGTTACTGGATAAAGGATATATTCGCCCAAGTTCTTCGCCTTGGGGATCGCCAGTACTTCTAGTCGAGAAGAAGGATGGATCGTTAAGGATGGTTGTTGATTATCAAGGATTGAATGAAGTAACAATCAAGAACAAGTACCCACTACCAATGATCAACGATCTGTTTGATCGATTGCAAGGAGCTAAGGTATTTTCCAAGATCGATCTGCGATCAGGATACCACCAGTTGTAGATTCGAGAACAGGATATACCTAAGACAGCTTTTACCACCAGGTACGGGCTGTATGAGTATACCGTTATGTCATTTGGTCTGACTAACGCACCTGCCTATTTTATGAACATGATGAACAAAGTGTTTATGGAGTTTTTGGATAAGTTCGTCGTAGTGTTCATTGATGATATCCTGGTTTATTCAAAGAATAGAGAGGAGCATAAGGAGCATTTGCGTTTGGTACTTGGAAAGCTCAGAGAACATCAATTATATGCCAAGTTCAGCAAATGTGAGTTTTGGTTGAAGGAATTAGGACTCCTCAGACACGTTATATATGGAGAAGGAATAGCAGTAGATCCCGCTAAAGTTGATACCATGACTAAATGGGAAGCACCAACCACAGTTGGAGAGATTCGAAGTTTTCTTGGACTCGCAGTATACTACCGGAGATTTATTGAGAATTTCTCAAAGATTGCGAAGCCTATGACGGAGTTATTAAAGAAATATACCAAGTTCATATGGACGAAGGAATGTGAGGCTAGCTTCCAGGAGTTGAAGAAACGTTTGGTTACCTCACCAGTGTTGATTTTGCCAGACCAGACCAAAGATTATGAGGTGTATTGTGACGCTTCACATCGAGGACTTGGAGCAGTGCTTATGCAGGAAGGGAGAGTTGTTTCATATACCTCAAGACAACTGAAGCCTCATAAGTTAAATTATGCCACGCATGATTTGGAGTTAGCAGCCGTAGTGCACGCTTTAAAAACATGGAGCCATTTCCTCATTGGAAATCATTGTGAGGTGTACACGGATCATAAGAGTTTGAAGTACATTTTCACCCACAAGGAGTTGAATCTCAGACAAAGGAGATGGTTCGAGCTTATCAAGGATTATGATATGAAATTGCATTATCACCTCGGAAAGGCTAATGTAGTAGCTGACGCATTAAGCCGTAAGAGCCACGTCAATACATTAATGACGGGAGAAATACCAATGGAGTTAGCAGAAAATCTTCGTGAACTATGTTTGGAAATAGTTCCGAGAGGCTATGTAGCAGCATTGGAGATTCAGTCAACTTTGATGGATAGAATCAGGGAAGGAAACTGAGCAAAGGAAAAGCTAAATGATTTCGTGAGGATGAGCACGACACCCTATGGTTTGAAGACCGTGTTTATGTGCCCAATGACCCGGAGATTAGGAAGTTGATTCTGCAAGAGGCACACGATTCACCATATTCGATTCACCCAGGAAACACCAAGATGTATTTGGATTTGAAGGATATTTTCTGGTGGACCGGAATGAAGAAGGATATTGCGGAGTATGTAGCAGTTTGTGATGTATGTCAGAGAGTAAAGGCAGAGCATCAGAAGCCTGCAGGATTGTTACAACCATTGCCGATACCCGAATGGAAGTGAGATAAGCTAGGCATGGATTTTATCACGGGATTGCCTAGGACTCGTTCAGGCTATGACTCGATTTGGGTTGTAGTTGATCGATTGACGAAGGTAGCTCATTTCATCCCGTAAAGACCACTTACACCAGTGCTAAGTTGGCAAAGATATACATGACCAGGATCGTATGTCTACATGGAGTTCCAAGGAGTATCGTATCAGATAGAGGAACCCAGTTTACCTCAAAGTTCTGGAAGCAGTTGCACGAAACTTTGGGTACCAGGCTAGAATTCAGTACAACTTTTCATCCACAGACAGATGGGAGACCGAGAGAGTAAATCATATTTTGGAGGATATGCTGAGAGCTTGTGCGCTAGATTATGGATCTAGTTGGGACAATGATTTGCCATATGCAGACTTCTCTTACAACAACAGTTATCAAACCAGTTTAAAGATGGCCCCTTTCGAAGCCTTGTACGGAAGGAGGTGCATGACACCGTTATCATGGGACGAAGTTGGAGACCGCCAGTTGTTTGGACCTGATTTGATTAAAGAGTCTGAACAGAAGGTGAAGTTGATTCGCGATAGGCTCAAGGTAGCCCAGTCCAGACAGAAGAGCTATGCAGCTTCTAAACGCAAGGAGATAGTTTACAAAGTCGGAGATAGAGCTTATCTTCGAGTATCTCCACTTCGGGGAGCAAAGCGTTTTGGAGTTAAAGGGAAGTTAGCGCCACGATTTGTAGGACCCTATCGAGTTTTGGAACGTATGGGAGAAGTGGCCTACAAGTTGGAATTGCCTGAAGGATTGTCAGGAGTTCATGATGTGTTCCACGTTTCTCAGTTAAAGAAATGTCACGCGGAGATGGCTGACATACCGTTGAGAGATACAGTGCCTTTGGAAACTATTCAGTTGGATAACGATTTGACCTACGAGGAGAAACCAATTAAGATCCTCGAATTTTCCAGTCGAGTCACTCGCAGCAAGCTTATCAAGTTTTGCAAAGTTCAGTGGAGCCACCACATAGAGGATGAAGCCACCTGGGGACGAGAGGAAGATTTGCTCAAGGACCACCCTCACCTATTTTCTAGCCAACCCAAATCTCGAGGGCGAGATTCATCTTAAGGGGGTAGGTTTGTAACATCCCAAATTTACAATTTGGAATGTTATACATTAGATCATCTATGCATATCATATTTTATTTTGCATTTTGGTTGATCCTAGAAATTGTACGCAACTCAATGACCCACGGAGAGAGTTGGGGATTTCGTTATTTTCATATTTGAGTTTTCTCAAATTTTGAGAATAGGATCATTTGATTTTATTTATTTTATCATCAGTAATTTCTACTACAAAAAAATATGATAGAGGGAATAAAATGACTTTCCCAAAATAAAGAAATATTGAGGATTTAATAATAAAATAAAATAAGATTTCATTTCAGAGTTTTTCGGTGTTTTATTTGAATTTAGGAAAAATGTGCGTTTTTCAAAATTGCATTAGGTCCCAAATAAATGTTCACCTTGTGCGGCTTGATTTTTGAAGCTCGTGAAAATTTATTTCAGAATTTTTGGACTCCGTTTAGTGTTTCTTTCAATTTTTCTTCTGAGCAAAATTATTTAAAAAAAATGCGCACCGACCTACGGGGAGAGGCCCAGCCCCAGCCCCAACAAACCCTAGCCGCCCCGTGCCCCACGCGCTGCCGCTGCCGCACGCACAGCCACCGCCGCCGGATTCCGCCGCCCGAGGTTCGCCGCGCCTCGACTTCCGTGCCATCGTTTTTTTTAAATAGATCGGTTTTCGTTAGTTTTTCCGTCGGTTTTATTTTAGATTCATATTTTTAAATAGATCGGTTTTTCCGGTTTATTTAAATAGTGAGCATTCGTCCGTCCGTTCGTTCTAACGAACGTTCATCGTTTTTCTTTTTCTCGGATTAAATCCACGATTTTTCTGATCGCGATTCCTGATCCGATTTTCGTTTTAGTATAACTTTTCGCTCGTTTATCGGAATCAGGCGATTCAAGCGCCTAGAGTTTCGTCTCGAAACCCTCTATCCGTTTAACCAACTTAAACAAGATTTTGCTACTGTAAAATTTGCCCTAGATCCAGATTACTAGAACAAAGTTGTTTTCTTTCGCCTTTTGACTTTCGTTGCATCGTTCGATTTGATTCTTTTTGCCAACCGGAGTTCTTAAGTTGAACCTTCTGGTTAGATCTCTTATTTGAGTTTTACCTGTGCATTAGATAAGTTCTTATTGTATGCTTGTTTATTTGTTTGCGATAGAGTACCCGGAGTGCGCCGCCTGTTACTTCGAATCTCTAGGTTTCGCGGATCATCAGCAAGGCAAGTAACACTTTGATCATACCTTTCCTACTACCCAGTTTTATTGCATTAGACCAATCCTCACACATTGCATGATTAGTATCGAATTGAATTGTGGGATGGGAAGTAGTTGAGGTAGTACCTATTACCTGTTTATTATCAAACCTTTGGGAGTTACTTCTACGTTTGCTTTATGCCATGCTATGCTAGTAGACGTGGATTGGGTGAGTGATATCCATGATAGATGTGAGTTTTGTTAATTAATGGTTTATCTAAGGTGGCAACTTAAACACACATCTGGGTGGATTGAGGCACCTGGGTATTCCAGGACTTGCCTGTTTTCTTTTGGACCGCCACCCAGGCTCAAAGGGATCATGAGACTATTCATACTAGAAACTTCCGTGTGCAGCCACAAGCTATTATGGGCTCTAGCATAGTTGACTAAGTCATGCGAACTCTTACAGTGGTAGACTAGTAGATGTAGGGGATGTAGGTGGTACGGTCTACCCGATCGTAAGGTGCTAGCGCTTGTGAAAGACTATGTCTCGGTCATCCGTCTTCTCAAACACCTTGTAGTGCGAGAAACCAAACGGAGGCGATCGAGTCTTGTGGGGAAAAGTGCGCAAACCTCTGCAGAGTGTAATAAACTAATCATGGTTAGCCGTGTCCCCGGTTATGGACATCTTGAGTATCTAGTACTTGGATTATCATGTGAATCTCAACATGTTACTCTAAATTAATTTTGTTGGGTTATGTTTAATGATGATGCTTAATTGGGATTGAGAATGCTGTCAACCATTCTCAATGTTTAACAACTACCATGATAGTTAAATAAATTTATTCCTTTGAAGTAGGGAAAATTGGCTTTACGCAAAACTGTAACCATAGAGCTTTCCACCAGCCAAATATGCATATAGTATAGTTGTTTCATTCCATTACTCTCTATGTGTTACCTTGCCAGCATATTCCATCTGCTGACCCGTTTTCGGGCTGCAACGTTAATGTTGCAGACTTTTCAGACGATGATTAAGGAGTTTTAGGTCGTGGTTCTATACACAGTGATGCCGTTGGAGTTGATGGACTCACTTATCTTCCAAGCCTTCCACAATTATCGTTATTAGATAGCCTTAAGCCATATTTATTGTAATAAGTTCTCTTTGGAGACACTCGATGTAATAAGTGTGTGATTGCTACTCTGTTATAAATCCTCCGAGTACTATGTGGTGTCAGCATTACTGATCCAGGGATGACACTAGAGCACAGAGATCAGACTGTTTGAGGTCTGGTCGCTACAGAGACCGTCAGTTGTTTGGTCCAGTTTTGATTAAAGAGTTAGAAGAGAAGGTTAAGCTGATTCAAGATGGACTAAAGGTAGCTCAGTCTAGACAGAAGAGTTATGCAGACTCGAAACGCAAGGAGGTAGTCTATGAAATAGGAGAAAGAGCATATCTTCGAGTTTCACCCTTGCGAGGAGTTAAACATTTTGGAGTTAAGGTAAAGTTTGCCCCGAGATTTGTTGGACCGTACCGTGTCTTGGAACGCATGGGAGAGGTTGCCTACAAGTTGGAGTTACTCGAAGGACTTTCGGGAGTTCATGATGTGTTTCACGTTTCCCAATTGAAGAAGTGACATGCAGAGATGGCCGCTATTCCTTTAAGAGATACAGTGCCCCTCGAAGCAATTCAGTTGGACTGTGATTTAACATATGAGGAGAAACCTATCAAGATTCTCGAATTTGCCAGTCGAGTTACTCGCAGCAAGGTTATCAAGTTTTGCAAAGTTTAGTGGAGCCACCATACCGAGGATGAAGCCAGTTGGGAACCAGAGGATGATCTACTTAAGGACCACCCACACCTATTTTGTAGCCAATCCGAATCCCGGGGATGAGATTCATCTTAAGGGGGTAGGTTTGTAACATCCCAAATTTTCAATTTGGAATGTTATACATGTTGGGGAACGTAGCAGAAATTCAAAAAATTTCCTACGTGTCACCAAGATCTATCTATGGAGAAACCAGCTACGAGTAGAAGGAGAGTGCATCTACATACCCTTGTAGATCGCTAAGCGGAAGCGTTCAAGTGAACGGGGTTGATGGAGTCGTACTCGTCGTGATTCAAATCACCGATGATCAAGTGCCGAACGCACGGCACCTCCGCGTTCAACACACGTACAGCCCGGTGACATCTCCCACGCCTTGATCCAGCAAGGAGAGAGGGAGAGGTTGAGGAAGACTCCATCCAACAGCAGCACAACGGCATGGTGGTGGTGGAGGAGCGTGGCAATCCTGCAGGGCTTCGCCAAGCACCGCGGGAGAGGAGGAGTACTTGTGAGAGGGGGAGGGCTGCGCCAGAACTTCGTCTGTAGCTCCCATGCGTCTCCCCACTATATATAGGGGTGGAGGGGCTGGTTTCTTGCCCTCCAAGTCCATTGGGGCGTTGGCCAAGGTGGGAGGAAAGAAATCCCATCCTTTCCTTCCCCACCGATTGTTATCCCCCCTTTTTTGGGATCTTGATCTTATCCCTTCGGGATATGATCTTATTCCTTCTAAGGGGGGATCTTGGTGCGCCTTGACCAGGGGTGTGGGGCCTTGCCCCCACTACCCACGTTCATGTGGGTCCCCCCATGCAGGTGGGCCCCACTCCGGAACCTTCTAGAACCTTCCCGGTACAATACCGAAAAATCCCGAACATTTTCCGGTGGCCAAAATAGGACTTCCCATATATAAATCTTTACCTCCGGACCATTCCGGAACTCCTCGTGACGTCCGGGATCTCATCCAGGACTCCGAACAACATTCGGTAACCACATACAAACTTCCTTTATAACCCTAGCGTCATCGAACCTTAAGTGTGTAGACCCTACGGGTTCGGGAGACATGCAGACATGACCGAGACGTTCTCCGGTCAATAACCAACAGCGGGATCTGGATACCCATGATGGCTCCCACATGTTCCACGATGATCTCATCGGATGAACCACGATGTCAAGGACTTAATCAATCCCGTATTCAATTCCCTTTGTCTATCGGTATGTTACTTGCCCGAGATCCGATTGTCGGTATCCAATACCTTGTTCAATCTCGTTACCGGCAAGTCACTTTACTCGTTCCGTAACACATCATCCCGTGATCAACTCCTTGGTCACATTGCGCATATGTTGATGTCCTACCGAGTGGGCCCAGAGATACCTCTCCGTTTACACGGAGTGACAAATCCCAGTCTCGATCCGCATAAAACAATAGATACTTTCGGAGATACCTGTAGTGCACCTTTATAGTCACCCAGTTACGTTGTGATGTTTGATACACCCAAAGCACTCCTACGGTATCCAGGAGTTACACGCTCTCATGGTCGAAGGAAGAGATACTTGACATTGGCAAAGCTCTAGCAAATGAACTACACGATCTTTTGTGCTAGTCTTAGGATTGGGTCTTGTCCATCACATCATTATCCTAATGATGTGATCCCGTTATCAACGACATCCAATGTCCATAGCCAGGAAACCATGACTATCTGTTGATCACAACGAGCTAGTCAACTAGAGGCTCACTAGGGACATATTGTGGTATATGTATTCACACGTGTATTACGATTTCCGGATAATACAGTTATAGCATGAATAAAAGACAATTATCATGAACAAGGAAATATAATAATAATACTTTTATTATTGCCTCTAGGGCATATTTCTAACAGTCTCCCACTTGCACTAGAGTCAATAATCCAGTTCACATCGCCATGTGATTAACACTCACAGGTCACATCGCCATGTGACTAATACCCAAGAGTTTACTAGAGTCAGTAGTCTAGTTCACATCACTATGTGATTAACACTCAATGAGTTTTATGTTTGATCATGTTGCTTGTGAGAGAGGTTTTAGTCAACGGGTCTGAACCTTTCAGATCCGTGTGTGCTTTACAAATCTCTATGTCATCTCCTAGATGCAGCTACCATGCTCTATTTGGAGCTATTTCAAATAACTGTTCTACTTTGAGCTATTCTAAATTATTGCTCCATTATATGTATCCGGTCTCTCTACTCAGAGCTATCCGGATAGGTGTTAAGCTTGCATCGACGTAACCTTTACGACGAACTCTTTTACCACCTCCATAATCGAGAAAATTCCTTAGTCCACTAGTTACTAAGGATAACTTTGACCGCTGTCCTGTGAGCCATTCTTGGATCACTCTTGTACCCCTTGACTGACTCATGGCAAGGCACACTTCAGGTGCGGTACACAGCATATCATACTGAAGAGCCTACGTCTTAAGCATAGGGGACGACCTTCGTCCTTTCTCTCTATTCTGCCGTGGTCGAGCTTTAAGTCTTAACTTCGTACCTTACAACTCAGGCAAGAACTCCTTCTTTGACTGGTCCATCTTGAACACCTTCAAGATCATGTCAAGGTATGTGCTCATTTGAAAGTATTATTAAGCATTTTGATCTATCCTTATAGATCTTGATGCTCAATGTTCAAGTAGCTTAATCCAGGCTTTCTATTGAAAAACACTTTCAAAATAATTCTATATGCTTTCCAGAAATTCTACATCATTTCTGATCAACATGTATTCATCAGAAATTCTATAGTGCTCCCACTCACTTCTTTGGAAATACAAGTTTCTCATAAACTTTGTACAAACCCAAAATCTTTGATCATCATCAAAGCATACATTCCAACTCCGAGATGCTCACTCCAGTCCTTAGAAGGATCGCTGGAGCTAGCATACCTTTTAGCATCCTTAGGATCGACAAAAACTTTCTGATTGTATTACATACAACCTTTCCTCACGAAAACTGGTAAGGAAACTCGTTTTGATATCCATCTGCCAGATTTCATAAATACAGCTAATGCTGACATGAATCCGACGGACTTTAAGCATCGCTACGGATGAGAAAATCTCATCGTAGTCAACTCCTTGAACTTGTGAAAAACTTTTCGCCACAAGTCGAGCTTCATGGACGGTGACATTACCATCCACGTTCGTCTTCTTCTTAAAGATCCATTTATCTTAATGGCTTGCCGATCATCGGGCAAGTCCACCAAAGTCCATGGATCCATTCTCGGATTTTATGGCCTCGAGACATTTATCGGAATCCGGGCCCACCATCGCTTCTCCATAGCTCGTAGGTTCATTGTTGTCCAGCAACATGACTTCCAAGACAGGATTACGTACCACTCTGAAGTAGTACGCATCCTTGTCATCCCACGAGGTTTGGTAGTGACTTGATCCGAAGTTTCATGATCAATATCATAAGCTTCCACTTCAATTGGTGTAGGTGCCACAGGAACAACTTCCTGTTCCCTGCCACACACTAGTTGAAGAGACGGTTCAATAACCTCATCAAGTCTCCACCATCCTCCCACTCAACTCTTTCGAGAGAAACCTTTCCTCGAGAAAGGACCCGATTCTAGAAACAATTCATATTGCTTTCGGATCTGAATTAGGAGGTATACCCAACTGTTTTGGGTGTCCTATGAAGATGTATTTTATCCGCTTTGGGTTCGAGCTTAATCCTGAAACTTTTTCACATAAGCGTCGCAGCCCCAAACCTTTAAGAAACGACAACTTAGGTTTCTCTAAACCATAATTCATACGGTGTCATCTCATCGGAATTACGTGGTGCCCTATTTAAAGTGAATGTGGTTGTCTCTAATGCCTAACCCATGAACGATAGTGGTAATTCGATAAGAGACATCATGGTACGCACCATATCCAATAGGGTGCAACTATGATGTTCGGACACACCATCACACTATGGTGTTCCAGGCGGTATTAATTATGAAACAATTTCCACAATGTCTTAATTGTGTGCCAAAACTCGTAACTCAGATATTCATCTCTATGATCGTATCATAGACATTTTATCCTCTTGTCACAATGATCTTCTACTTCACTCTGAAATTACTTGAACCATTCAATAATTCAGAGTTGTGTTTCATCAAGTAAATATTCTCAACATCTACTCGAATCATCTGTGAAGTAAGAACATAACGATATTCACTGCATGCCTCAGCATTTATTGGACTGCACACATCAAAATGTGTTGCTTCCAACAAGTTGCTATCTTGTTCCATCTTATTGAAACCGAGGCTTTTCAGTCATCTTGCCTATGTGGTATGATTTGCATATCTCAAGTGATTCAAAATCAAGTGAGTCCGAACGGTCCATTTGCATGGAGTTTCTTCATGCATATACACCAATAGACATGGTTCGCATGTCTCAAACTTTTCAAAAACGAGTGAGTCCAAAGATCCATCAACATGGAGCTTCTTCATGCGTTTTATACCATTATGACTTACATGGCAGTGCCACAAGTAAGTGGTACTATCATTACTATCTTATATCTTTTGGCATGAAAATGTGTATCACTACGACCGAGATTCAATAAACCATTCCTTTAGGTGCAAGACCATTGAAGGTATTATTCAAAAAATAGAGTAACCATTATTCTCCTTAAATGAATAACCGTATTGCGATAGACATAATCCAATCATGTCTATGCTCAATGCAAACACCAATCTCGGTGGTAGAGGGAGCGTGCGATGCTTGATCATATCAACCTTGGAAACACTTCCAACATATATCGTCAGCTCACCTTTAGCTAGTCTCCGTTTATTCCGTAGCTTTTATTTCGAGTTACTAACACTTAGCAACCGAACCGGTATCCAATACCCTGGTGCTACTAGGAGTACTAGTAAAGTACACATTAACATAATGTATATCCAATATACTTCTATCGACCTTGCCAGCCTTCTCATCTACCAAGTATCTAGGGTAATGCTGCTCCAGTGGTTGTTCCCCTTATTACAGAAGCACTTAGTCTCGGGTTTGGGTTCAACCTTGGGTTTCTTCACTTGAGCAGCAGCTGAATTGCCGTTTCATGAAGTATCCCTTTGTTCCCTTGCCCTTCTTGAAACTAGTGGTTTCACCAACCATCAACAATTGATGCTCCATCTTGATTTCTACTTTCGCGGTGTCAAACATCATGAATATTTCAAGGATCATCATATCTATCCCTGATATGTTATAGTTCATCACGAAGCTCTAGCAGCTTGGTGGCAATGACTTTGGAGAAACATCACTATCTCATTTGGAAGATCAACTCCCACTCGATTCAAGTGATTGTTGCACTCAGACAATCTGAGCACAAGCTCAACGATTGAGCTTTTCTCCCTTAGTTTGTAGGCTAAGAAAATTGTCGGAGGTCTCATACCTCTTGACGTGGGCACGAGCCTGAAATCCCAATTTCAGCCCTCGAAACATCTCATATGTTCCGCGACGTTTCGAAAACGTCTTTGGTGCCTCTACTTAAACCATTTAACTGAACTATCATGTAGTTATCAAAACGTGTATGTTCGATGTTCGAAACATCCACAAACGACGTTTGGAGTTCAGCACACTAAGCAGTGCATTAAGGACATAAGCGTTCTAGTGTCCGCATAATCGCTACTGTCAACTTTCAACTATATTTTCTCTAGGAACATAACTAAAACAGTAGAACTATAGCGTGAACTACGACATAATTTGCAAAAGGTCTTTTGACTATGTTTAGGATAATTAAGTTCATCTTATGAGCTCCCACTTAGATAGACATCCCTCTGGTCATCTAAGTGATCACATGATCCGGGTCAAATAGGCCGTGTCCGATCATCACGTGAGACGGACTAGTCATCATCGGTGAACATCTTCATGTTGATCGTATCTACTATAAGACTCATGCTCGACCTTTCGGTCTCCGTGTTCCGAGGCCATGTCTGCACATGCTAGGCTCGTCAAGTTAACCCTAAGTGTTTTCGCTGTGTAAAACTGTCTTACACCCGTTGTATGTGAACGTAAGAATCCATCACACCCGATCATCACGTGGTGCTTAGAAGCGACGAACTGTAGCAACGGTGCACAGTTAGGGGAGAACACTTCTTGAAATTTTGTAAGGGATCATCTTATTTACTACCGTCGTCCTAAGTAAACAAGATGCATAAACATGATAAACATCACATGCAATCAAATAGTGTAGTGACATGATATGGCCAATATCATATAGCTCCTTTGATCTTCATCTTCGGGGCTCCATGATCATCTTGTCACCGGCATGACACCATGATCTCCATCATCATGATCTCCATCATCGTGTCTTCATGAAGTTGTCACGCCAACGACTACTTCTACTTCTATGACTAACGCGTTTAGCAATAAAGTAAAGTAGTTTACATGGCGTTCTTCAATGGCACGCAGGTCATACAATAAATAAAGACAACTCCTATGGCTCCTGCCGGTTGTCATACTCATCGACATGCAAGTCGTGAATCCTATTACAAGAACATGATCAATCTCATACATCACATATTATTCACCACATTCTTGTTGGCCATATCACATCACAAAGCATACCCTGCAAAAACAAGTTAGACGTCCTCTAATTGTTGTTGCATGTTTTACGTGGCTGCTATGGGTTTCTAGTAAGAACGTTTCTTACCTACGCAAGACCACAACGTGATATGCCAATTGCTATTTACCCTTCATAAGGACCCTTTTCATCGAATCCGTTCCGACTAAAGTGGGAGAGACTGGCACCCGCTAGCCACCTTATGCACTAAGTGCATGTCAATCGGTGGAACCTGTCTCACGTAAGAGTACGTGTAAGGTCGGTCCGGGCCGCTTCATCCCACAATACCGTCGAAACAAGATTGTACTAGTAACGGTAAGCATATTGAACAACATCAACGCCCAAAACTACTTTGTGTTCTACTCGTGCAAAGAATCTACGCAACAGACCTAGCTCTGATACCACTGTTGGGGAACGTAGCAGAAATTCAAAAAATTTCCTACGTGTCACCAAGATCTATCTATGGAGAAACCAGCTACGAGTAGAAGGAGAGTGCATCTACATACCCTTGTAGATCGCTAAGCGGAAGCGTTCAAGTGAACGGGGTTGATGGAGTCGTACTCGTCGTGATTCAAATCACCGATGATCAAGTGCCGAACGCACGGCACCTCCGCGTTCAACACACGTACAGCCCAGTGACCTCTCCCACGCCTTGATCCAGCAAGGAGAGAGGGAGAGGTTGAGGAAGACTCCATCCAACAGCAGCACAACGGCGTGGTGGTGGTGGAGGAGCGTGGCAATCCTGCAGGGCTTCGCCAAGCACCGCGGGAGAGGAGGAGTACTTGTGAGAGGGGGAGGGCTGTGCCAGAACTTCGTCTGTAGCTCCCATGCGTCTCCCCACTATATATAGGGGTGGAGGGGCTGGTTTCTTGCCCTCCAAGTCCATTGGGGCGTTGGCCAAGGTGGGAGGAAAGAAATCCCATCATTTCCTTCCCCACCGATTGTTACCCCCCCTTTTTTGGGATCTTGATCTTATCCCTTCGGGATATGATCTTATTCCTTCTAAGGGGGGATCTTGGTGCGCCTTGACCAGGGGTGTGGGGCCTTGCCCCCACTACCCACGTTCATGTGGGTCCCCCCATGCAGGTGGGCCCCACTCCGGAACCTTCTAGAACCTTCCCGGTACAATACCGAAAAATCCCGAACATTTTCCGGTGGCCAAAATAGGACTTCCCATATATAAATCTTTACCTCCGGACCATTCCGGAACTCCTCGTGACGTCCGGGATCTCATCCAGGACTCCGAACAACATTTGGTAACCACATACAAACTTCCTTTATAACCCTAGCGTCATCGAACCTTAAGTGTGTAGACCCTACGGGTTCGGGAGACATGCAGACATGACCGAGACGTTCTCCGGTCAATAACCAACAGCGGGATCTGGATACCCATGATGGCTCCCACATGTTCGACGATGATCTCATCGGATGAACCACGATGTCAAGGACTTAATCAATCCCGTATTCAATTCCCTTTGTCTATCGGTATGTTACTTGCCCGAGATTCGATCGTCGGTATCCAATACCTTGTTCAATCTCGTTACCGGCAAGTCACTTTACTCGTTCCGTAACACATCATCCCGTGATCAACTCCTTGGTCACATTGCGCATATGATGATGTCCTACCGAGTGGGCCCAGAGATACCTCTCCGTTTACACGGAGTGACAAATCCCAGTCTCGATCCGCATAAAACAATAGATACTTTCGGAGATACCTGTAGTGCACCTTTATAGTCACCCAGTTACGTTGTGACGTTTGATACACCCAAAGCACTCCTACGGTATCCAGGAGTTACACGCTCTCATGGTCGAAGGAAGAGATACTTGACATTGGCAAAGCTCTAGCAAATGAACTACACGATCTTTTGTGCTAGTCTTAGGATTGGGTCTTGTCCATCGCATCATTCTCCTAATGATGTGATCCCGTTATCAAAGACATCCAATGTCCATAGCCAGGAAACCATGACTATCTGTTGATCACAACGAGCTAGTCAACTAGAGGCTCACTAGGGACATATTGTGGTATATGTATTCACACGTGTATTACGATTTCCGGATAATACAGTTATAGCATGAATAAAAGACAATTATCATGAACAAGGAAATATAATAATAATACTTTTATTATTGCCTCTAGGGCATATTTCCAACAATACATAGGTCATTCATGCATATCATATTTTATTGCATTTTGTTTCACGATCCTCGAAATTCTAAGCAACTCAAGGACCCACGAAGAGAGTTGGGGATTTCACGTTTTTCATATTTGAATTTTATCAAATATAAAAACAAGGATCATTTTGGTTTTAAATAATTTTTCTCTCCGAAAATATTTTGTATTAAAAATATATGAGAGGAGATAATATGACTTCTCCTAAATAAACGAAATATTGGAGGAAAAATATTAAAATCAATAAATAAATTTTATTTGGAGCTTATTGCAATTTTATCTGAATTAGGGAAAATATGTGTTTTTCAAAATTGCAATAGAGGGCCAAATAAATGTTCACTTTGTCCGATATATTTTTAGAAGACAAGTAAAATTTATTTCAGGATTTTTGGAGTCCGGTTAGTATTTCTTTTAATCATTTTTCTGCGGGTCAAAATATTAAAAAAAAGTTACCGACCTTACCGGGCCGTGTCCGCCTGGGACACTGACCCGGCCGTCCCTTTAAGAGACGCAGCCCCGAGCCGCCAGCCCACCCCACCGCACCCCAAACCCTAGCCCGATCAGCCGCCGCCGCCATCTCCGCGCCGCCTCGCGTCGCCCGCCGCCGCACCACCCTGCCGCCGACCTCTCCGCCGCCGCCGGAGCCGCCCATGGCCGGAGCCGCCCCGCCAGAGTTGCCCGGAGCGGCACCGCCTTCCCGCCGCCACCTCACCGACCGTCACCTGAGGTAGCCGCTGCCGTCGGTTTTTATGAGAAAACCGATCGGTTTTATTTTGAAAACCCTAGATCTCTTTTTTTATTATTTTAGATCGGTTTTGTTTCGGTTTTCCCCGGTTTAGTTAAATACCGGACGTTCGTCCGTACATTCGTTTTAACGAGCGGTGTTCAGCCATTAGTCACAGACAGCGAACATTCGTTCGTTAGCTTGTTCATCAGTTTTTCTTTTTTCAGGGTTTTTCCGTGATTATTTTCGATCACGATTTCTGCCCTGATCTTTGTTTTAGTTTACCTTTTCGCTCGTTTATCGGAATCAGGCGATTCAAGTGCCTAGATCTTCGTATCGAAGCCCTCTTTATGTTTAACCAACTTGAACAAGATTTTGGTATGGTAAAATTTGACTTTAGTCCAGATAAGTAATCGGATCTTGTTTCTTTCACAGTTTGAGTTTCATTGCTCCGTTTGATTTGATTCTTTTTGTAAGCGGGAGTTCTTCAGTTGAACTTTCTGGTTAGACCTTATTATTTGAGTTTTACCCATGCATCTTTGCTTGATTGCTTATGTATGCTATTTTTTGCTTGCGATAGAATAACCGGAGTGCGAAGCGTGCTACTACGAGTCACTAGGTTTTGCACATCGTCAGCAAGGCAAGTAACACATTGATCATACTCTTTTCATACCCAGTTTTTATGCATTAGTTTTAACCCTTACACATTGCATGAGTAGGATCTCTTAACATGTGGGTTTGGGAAGTAGATGATCAGGTAGAACCAATTGCCCTTTTTATTATCAAAACCTGGGAGTTACTTCTGCGTTATGCTTATATTGCTATGCTATGCTCGTAGACATGGATTGGGTTTGAGTGTATCCATGAGATATGTGAGTTGTTAATTGATGGTTCAACTTAAGGTGGCAACTTTAATACACATCTGGGTGGATTTCTTGTGGGAACCTGGAGAATCCAGTGTTAACCTAGGATATACCAGAGGACCCGTGTGATCATCCTATGGTCCGCCAGCTAGGATCAAAGGGATCATAAGATTATTCATGTTAGAAACTTACGTGTGCAGCCACAAGCCATTATGGGCTCTGGCATAGTTGTGTATGTTGCATGACCTCTTCCAGTGGTAGGCAAGCAGATGTAGGGGATGTTGGTTGGTACTGTCTACCCGGGGTTAAAGTTAATGCTTCTGAAAGACTGTGTCTCGGTCATCCGTTTCTCAAACACCATGTAGTGCAAGAATTCCAACGGAGGAGATCGAGTCTTGTGGAGAAAAGTGTGCAAACCTCTGCAGTGTGTATAAACTAATCATGGTTAGCCGTGTCCCCGGTTATGGACATCTTCAGTATTTGGTACTTGAATTATTGATTTGACCTCATCACTCTAAATTAATTTGTTGGGTTAATGATTACTTTAATATGGATTGAGTTGAAGGAACCTTCTCAATGATTTTTTGACCATCATGATAGTTAAATGAAATTATATCCCTTTGTTGTAGGAAAAAATTGGCTTTTCGCAAAACAATATAACCATAGAGCCTCCACCAGCCATATATGCATGTAGTGATAGCATTTATCTGTTCATTGCTCTACTATGTTATATTGCCAGCATATTCCATGTGCTGACCAGTTTTCGGGCTGCAACGTATCATGTTGCAGACTTTTCAGACGACGAGTAAGGTGCCATAGGTCGTTCGTCATGCACTCAGCTATGCCATTGGAGTTGATGGACTCACTTAATCTTCCAAGCCTTCCGCTGTTATCGTATTAGATGGCCTTAAGCCATATTTATTGTAATAAGTTCTCTTTTGAGACATTCGATGTAATAAGTGTGTGATTGCTACTCTGTTATAAATCCTTCGAGTACTGTGTGTGTCAGCATTACCGATCCAGGGATGACAATGAACACAGAGACCTGACCATTTGAGGTTGGGCCGTTACATGTTTTTCGTACATATTACATCCTAGTATCATGTGTTTGCCTTACATCAAAGTAGTGATTGTCAGTACCATGCACAAATGAGTTTTAAAGAGTGAATTTATTGCCTTTTCTTGTCGGTTTTACTTGACAATTCAAAATCAATAAAGCGGAAGGAAATTAGCAAGGCAGCAGATGTAGGTGCTCCTTCCAAATGGAGGGCCTCTACATATTCTACTCTGCCAGCCCCCCCAAGAAGATTTGCAGGACAACACATGCATAGACACTCAACGTAGCTGTGTTGATGATGAGCACGTCTCCCCTAGTGCACCATCACAGGTGCTCCCTCTAACTTGGCACTGTTATATGTGGTTGCACGTTATGTATGATGTGTAGCTTGTATTGCTTCTAATTTTGCTGAATTCCATATGTTACACATTATACTTGTGAATAAGACACATGTTCCTGTTCCTAGAACATACAATATCTGTCTATCACACCATGTTCTTACATCAAAGTACTACTATTGTGTAACCTGCAACAATCACTTATCATAAGACACGTTTGACCTAGGAGTGTGATATAGGTTACATCTCACATTCTTTTCTAGCTTGTACTACTTCTAATTTGTTGAAATGGCACTTATGACGAGACAATTTTAACTTGGTAGAGTGATATTCACTGCATCTTTCATATGGTGACTAGATTTCATTGCTTCTAATTTGTTGAAATGCCTTTTCCTTAGTTTAGACATCATAAGCTGTGAATATCCAATGGCACTAATGACGAGAGACCTTTAACTTGGTAGTGTGATGTTGTTTGCATCTTGCATATAATTTATTTGTTGTACTGCTTCACATTTGTTTAAACGCCATTTATGACGAGAAACTGTTAACTTGGCAAAGCGATATTTGTAGCATCTTTCATATGGTGTCTACCTTCCATTGCATTGCTTCTAATTTAGTGAAATGTCTTCTGCTTAGTTTACACATCATAGTTCTCGTTATCTCATGTCATCCTATTTTTCGTACATATTACATCCTCCTATCATGTGTTTGTCTAACATCAGAGTTCAGTTCGTCTATATCACGCATCAATTTGTTCTGAAGAACTAAATTGTTATTCGTTTTTCTTGTCAGCTTGACTTAACATGGCACAGAGAAAGAGGAAGGAACACAGAATGACAGGGAAAAGGAAGCGGAAGAATCCTGCAGATTCTGCTGGTACTGATGTTGCAATGGAAAGTCAAAGTCCAGTGAAAAATTGTACAAACAGGGTATCCCGTGCTATGCGAGCTGCAGAACAAGCCAAACAAAAACCAATAGCTGCCACCAAACAAGCAGAGACAACCCTAGTTGTTGCAACACCTTCCACTGTACCACCAGCTGCACGAGTTACTCATTGGTCAACTCAGCTAGCAGCACGTTCCCAAGCTCCCTTGCCACCTGACACTACTTCCGAAGGACTCTTGAATATGAGTAGGCAAGATTAGATGAACTTTGTGATCTTCAATAGCAAGAAGGTAGTTGCTGGAGTCAAGTTACAGTTGCATGCTTCTGTATATGTAGTCTCACAGTTTGATGTACACTAACACTTCCTACGTTCGTTGTTGGACTAGCACCTAGGCGCAAGAGGAAACAAACATCAGGGATAATGCTCGATAGGTTAACTAAATCTAGAGGAGGAAAAATGGAGATCCGTTTTGAGGCAGGTTTGAAAAGGCCACATGATGCTACAGAGTCAGCCAAGTTAGTATCAGAGGCAGCGGTTGCCGTTAGGTGTCATGTACGTATCCTCCCAACATGGATTCAGTACAGGAATGACAAAGATGAAACCCAGTTCAACACCTTCCTCAACCATTTATCTGTAAGTATGGTTATGTATGGAAACTAGTAATATCGTCTTGCTCTACCCCATACTTTTTAGGTTGCTGATAATGAGACTCCCATAATTTTCAAAAGATGATGTTCGAGTTGGATAGCCAAGATGATGCAACCACACAAGCTTGCACCCATGTTTTCAAGTCTACTCTGTGACAGTATCGGTATAACTTGAGGAAAACTCACTTTGAAGGAAAGGCTAATAGTGAACTTGCCCAAACATCTCTAGTGGAAAATATATCAGATGAAGACCGGAGAGGCCTCGTTAAACACTAGTCTGATCCAAAGTATCAGGTACATTATATATATGTGATCAGATCACATGTTGAAGTCCTATTTACGCACGTGCCTCACAAATCTATCTTCTTGTAGGTGAACTATTCAAAGAACAAGGCCAACCGTACGAAAGTTAAATTCCAACAGACGACGGGATCTCGTAGCTATATTGCATACTGGAAGGCTCTTGTAATTAGCTGATGCGTCACTCTTTTCGTTGTACCATATTCAAATCGATATTGACTTGTTCCAAATGCAGAGGAAAGCCCGCAAGGACCAAAAAGTACCTGAACCAAATGTTGTGGAGATCTTCAAGGACTGTCACACCAGCAAGACAACGGGCATGACTACACCAGTCAAAGCCGCTGTTGTAAGTCCTTAATCGTCATGCCTTTTAACTACTACTTACTTTGACTTGTGCCTTGAACTACATGGTTTGCAGCCAATGTCTATTACTCTTTTAAATTTTATACACAATTGTCTTAGCATATCATTGCACCTTACAAGGTTTAAAAGAGAGGACTGATGTTCCTTTGATCTTGATCTATAATCTAGTTTCATGGTGGACTTGCCCACAGAATGTTACAATTGCCTGTTTTATCTGTTCTCAATTGTTTTGTGATATGAATGATGCCGTACTATGCTTACCATATTATAAACTTTGTCTCTTTATCCTTAGTTGTTAGTACAATGTGAAGAAATAGACAATACATTAGCCATGATACATGGTCATATGTTTGGAACCTGGTTTTATTATGTACTTTGCAGTAAAATACAACTAATATTTTACATGGGTTCACCAGAATAAGTTCTGTATATAGACCAAAGCTATTTTGTTTGGTTTTGCTCCCTCCTTAATATCTTCTGTTCTGGTACTACTAATGTAAAAACTCAACTTTTCAGCAAGCTATGGAAAAAATGGTGGAACCACCACTTTCAGAAGGTGGCGAGGCAACTATAACCGCAATGTCAACTCTTGCTGCAGTGGGTCGGTACCTGACCACTCACAGTGCCAATAGCACGTTCCTGCGTAATACTGGGTTGGTTGTTAAGGCAATCTCATCCAAACTGCCTCATGATCAAGATATGCAAGCTCAAAACAATGTTATATATGGAGCATTCCACAAATGGCTCTCCCACCTCTCTCACCTCTCCCTTCCACCTCTCTCATCAACAATGGCGATCTCTAGTATAGATCAATGGAGTGCCTACTACACTCGGATTTCTCCCCTGGCCAAGCGGTGGAGACACAGGTGTGCAAAAGGTTTGGTTCCACCGTCCATTTCTCCCCCATTGGAGGTGCAAAGGAGTTCTTCCTAGTGGTGGCTTTATCCTCTGCCTCCTATTCTCTCTCGGTTGAATCAGTGGGTCTTGCTCTTCAATGTTGCATTGGTGGATCCTCTTCTGGTTTGAATGTCAAACATCTTGCTGGTCGGCATTTCCGTTTCTCAGTTGCCTCAAACAAAATTGATCATTTTATTTATGGTCTTAAGGATTGGGTTTGGCCAGATTTTTTTTGTCACTTCAATCTCTAAAGGAACAATGCTTGGTTTACCTCTCGAAATGATCAAACTTGGCACTCTGATCAAGAACTTTCTGAGGTGGTTTTACATTCTCCTGTGGCTATCGAAACAAAGTTAAATTTCCTGTTGAGTGACTTTGATCAACACTCTAATTCCTCGAAGGAGCTAGCAAAATTTGGTTTATCACCTCCTCAATCAAGTAGTGCTTTTTCCCATGATTCAAACATTCAACAAGATCATGCTCTGGTTCATTACCAAAGGATTATTTTTGGTAGTTTTCAACCAGAAATACCAATGCATGACAAAGGCAATGCTTTTATCGGTTTTGGCAACTTCCATTCTGTCATTAAACCAGATATTCAAGAGCAACAATCTACATTTATTGGCAATAATTACTGGTCCGCTTATTGGGATTCCATGCCAACTTTCATTCTTCTCCGCATTATGGACTTCCGACATACGGGATATGATGACTCACATATTGCCAAAATTTGGTCCCTGGACTCGGTCCCATCCGCGGATTACATCTATACAAAAGTCAACAAATGTTCTCGGTGCAAACAAATGGGCCACCTTGGCCCAAATAGTACTATACATGCTCCAGTTAGACAAACGGCCCAGGTAAATACCACAGACCCCAATCCGGCATGTTTGTACTCTATAGACAACGCTAGCAATTTAAATCAAGGACTTTCATGAAATATTTGTTCCTCTGTGGATCATTTCTCGGATTTCTGCCCTTCCAAATTATATTGTCAATATTGCCATCTATTAGGACACTTGCCTTTTGATTGTGAAACTAGAGATTGCACCTATCTGTGGTGGCAACCCAAATTGATTTCCCAGAAAAATTGCCATGTTGCTGATGCTTCATTAGGCAAAAATAACATTTTGGATGGTATTCCTATGCGTGTACCACTAGCAATGCAATCTGACGCCTCTTGTGTTGTCAAATCAACATCACATCAGAATCAGATATCCACTTGCCATAGTCCATTTATTGCCTTCCCTGACCGCAATAAAAAAGCAAATGATTTTATAGCCGCTCGATGCAGCATCTGTGGCCGGTATGGACACCTGGCAAACTTCTATTGGTAGGGGAGAGGGGCGCAAAGACTAATATGGAAGCCTAAAACAATCACCGTTGCCGCTCCGCATTCCACTTCCCCTTCTCTCGCTGCCTCGAGAGCTCCACCTCCTGCAATAATGGCAAACTTCCCTGTCAACGTTGTACCCTACATCCCTACAGGGATGACCATCGAGCTCGGGCCTGCAGATCGGATTGTCCGCAGTGACATGGCGGTGCATCCGGTCCCTCCTCTCAACCACGACTTTCTTGCCTTTGCTAAGGTGAATCGCCATGTCCCGTTCCACCACAAAGCTGCACTGAGGCTGGTAATCACTAGTCTGCTGCATGAATCCAACTTTGCTCTGACTGAAATAGATGATCACCCGTTAGGCATTGCTATATATGGATTTCCTAGCCCACTGATGCGTGATAGTGTGGTGGGTACTACTTGTGAGATTGATGCTGAGGAGGAGGGCGATCTGAACACCATAGTTTCCTTTGTTCCACATGATGAGGCACTCAATATGAGGCTCACAACTTATGGCCCAGATGTTTGGATTCTCTATATTGGTTTTCCGCAAGACTACCAAACATATCATTATCTGCATAGATCTGTTGATGGTTTTGGTAGTCTGACTCATTGGCACAACCCAAGAGGTGATAGAAAGCTTGTTCTCATCAGGGTTAAAGTCATTCATATCATATTAGTGCCAAAAAGCTTGGTTATCTGTCAACTTGGTGGAAATCATCACTATTGGACAGTATGCGTCACAATGTTGCGTAGTTCTGATTGGAATGCTCACCTGCCTGAAGTTCCCCTGCTGGAGAGGGCCCACCACCTGCGGATGGAATCCCTCACCCTCTCTATGGAGAAGGACTTAATGCTGAACAGATATACCAGATGCAACTCAATAACTGGATGGCCCAACAGGGTGCTGGCAACAATGTTGTAGAGGATGTGGGGGAAAATGCTGCAGTTCAGAAGGATACTGAAATTCAGCCACAGTGGGGAGAATGGCCAGCTCCTCCACCACCTGCTCCATATAATTTTCAAGAATGGCTTGCAAGTGAGGAACTGCAAGTTCAAGATGGCATTCTGCCCAGCAACAACCTGCAAGATAGTCCGTATGCATCTTGGAATGACTCCGTATCTCAGAACAGCTCTGCTACAAGTTCTGACTTGGAGGCACTGGTGCTTGTACCAGTCAATATTCTGCAGGCCTTACAAAGGAATGGCTCTCTAAACTTTGCTGCTAATGCTTTGACTCCAACAGTGCAGCAAAATTATTTGATAATCTACTCCAGCTTTGAGGTCCAGACTCCATAGATCCATATCAACATCTCTATCACAAATGCTGGTATGAACATTAGCTTCTCAACTTACAATGAGTTCATGAATGCAATGTTAATAGCTGAACTTCTGTCATATGTGCCCATAACAAATTTCCTATCAATCTCCATCCTACCAACACTAGCCGCTATTGGTCCTCGGGCCCATGGTTATGGCATGAGGCCACTTAATCTGGATATCCAACTCTTTCTCTCTCATACCAATAATGGCTCAGTCCAAGTGACTTCACTCATTTCTCAAGGAGAGGCTGATGGAGTAGTTACTTCTATTGTCCAGCTCTGGTCGATAGATAGAGAGGATGTGAATGCTCTTTCGGAAACTAATCAGGCAGTTGTACTCTTTGAAGATACACAGGCGGTGGCCTTCTCTGAATTTTCTGAAGCTCAGGAAACTGACACTGAATCTGGATCTCTATTTGCAGTCCAGACTGGTTCTTCTAGGGGGGTGCTCACAACAAACATAGTCAGAACAAAGCACCTATCTCTGTGACCAATGTGCGTAGAAGCTCCTGCTCCAATAAGTATGATGGTTTCAAGGTGCCGCAATCACTGGAAGCAGGATCATAACTTCCAAGGTAAAGCCAGAGTAGTCCCGGGTGATCTGTCTATAGTGGTCATTACTGAGATCACTGAGGAGCATATAGAAGATGCAGACATCCCTCCTCCCATGAATGTGGAGCAAATCCAAGACATTGTTGTGCAGAAATGTGTTGTCCCACTAGAAGAGGTCACTGAAGATGTGCTCCTGGCACACAAGGAGGCTGGTCCTTCTTCATAATAACTTAGCTTTCTATTATTATCTTTAATGGTTCTTCTACCGAACTGGAATGTTTTATGTTGGAATATCCGGGGCATGAACTCACATCCCAAGCTTTTGGCTTTGTAAAATGCTATTGCTACTAGTGGTTGTTCGATCATTTGTTTACAGGAGACCAAGAAACCTGCTTTTGATAACTCTGATATTAAATCCTGCTACCCAAAACGTTTTGACAAATTTGCTTACATTCCCTCGAGAGGTGCTTTTGCTGGCATTGTAACTATATGGAATAGTGATATCTTTACTGGCACAATTTTGATTGAGGAGGAATTTTCTTTGGTTATCAACTTTAAATCTACTCAATCAGCCCAAGAATGGACTTTGGTAAACATATCTGGCCCTTGTCAAGGAGATTCCATAATTGACTACACAAACTGGTTACCTAATCTTCATATACATAACAATGAAGGCTGGCTTCTTGTTGGTTACTTCAATTACATCCGCAGCCCTAACAATAGAAATAAACCTAGTGGAAACTTTAATGATATGATTACTTTCAATGATTTCATTCGCACACAGTGATTGATTGAACTTCCTCTCAAGGGACGATCTTTTACTTGGAGTAACATGCAGTAAGACCCTTTACTTGAACAATTAGATTGGTTCTTCACCTCAACCAACGGGACCATATCCTACCCTAACACCATTGTAAAACCCCTCTCAAAACCAGTCTCTGACCACACACCTTGTGTGATTTCCATATAAACAAACATCCCTAGAATTAATCTTTTTAGGTTTGAATCGTACTGGATTCAACACCCTGGTTTTATGGATTTGGTTGCTTCATCTTGGAACAAGCTAATCCTCTCAAACAACTATGCCACAATTATATCCAGAAAATTCAAGGCACTCAGATATGATCTCGAACAATGGAGTAAACAGATTTCTAAACTTGCTACTCCTATAGCTAACTCTAATGCCACACTTGCTGATCTGGACTCATTGGAAAATAAAAGAATTCTTACAACACCAGAGAGTAAATTCAGAAGAATTCTCAAAAAACATTTACTTAGATTATTAGATTATCAAACACAATATTGGAGAAAAAGATGCACCATAAGATGGGCCAAATTTGGGGATGAAGACCCAAAATTTTTCAAAGCAATGGCATGTGAGAGAATTCGCAGAAACAATATTCCTTCCCTACGGCTAGACAATGGTACCACAATAGAAGATCACCTTGGTAAAGAGGCATTAATATATCAAGGTTTCAAACAGAGATTGGGAACATCAGGAGAATTTCAAATGAAGTTTAACCTAGCCAATATAATCAAAAATGGAATGACTTGGACCAATTAACAAACCCCTTTTCCAGAGAAGAAATTGATGAAGTCATTAAAGAAATGCCTGCTGACAAAGCACCAAGACTGGATGGTTTTGTTGGGGAACGTTGCAGAAAACAAAAAAAATTCTACGGTTTCACCAAGATCCATCTATGAGTTCATCTAGCAATGAGTGATCAGATTGCATCTACATACCTTTGTAGATCACGCGCGGAAGCGTTCAAAGAACGGGGTTGAGGAAGTCATACTCGACGTGATCCAAATCACCGAAGATCCTAGCGCCGAACGGACGGCACCTCCGCGTTCAACACACGTACGGTCAGCGTGACGTCTCCTCCTTCTTGATCCAGCAAGGGGGAAGGAGAGGTTGATGAAGATCCAGCAGCACGACGGCGTGGTGGTGGATGCAGGGGTCACCACAGCAGGGCTTCGCCGTTCTACTACGAGAGGGAGAGGTGTTGTCGGGGAGAGGGAGGCGCCAAGACTCAAGGGTGCGGCTGCCCCCTCCCTCCCCCTTTATATAGGCCCCCTAGGGGGTGCGCCGGCCCTAGGAGATGGGATCTCCTAGGGGGGCGGTGGCCAAGGGGTGGAGTGCCCCCCAAGCCAAGTGGGGCGCCCCCCCCCCCACCCTAGGGTTCCCAACCCTAGGCGCATG
>NC_041390.1:179912495-179956390 GCF_002162155.2 Triticum dicoccoides
GTTGTCGGGGAGAGGGAGGCGCCAAGACTCAAGGGTGCGGCTGCCCCCTCCCTCCCCCTTTATATAGGCCCCCTAGGGGGTGCGCCGGCCCTAGGAGATGGGATCTCCTAGGGGGGCGGTGGCCAAGGGGTGGAGTGCCCCCCAAGCCAAGTGGGGCGCCCCCCCCCCCCACCCTAGGGTTCCCAACCCTAGGCGCATGGGGTGGGCCAAGGGGGGCGCACCAGCCCACTATGGGCTGGTTACCCTCCCCACTTTGGCCCATGGGGCCCTCCGGGATGGGTGGCCCCACCCGGTGGACCCCCGGGACCCTTCCGGTGGTCCCGGTACAATACCGGTGACCCCCGAAACTCTCCCGATGGCCGAAACTGCACTTCCTATATATAATTCTTCACCTCCGGACCATTCTGGAACTCCTCCTGACGTCCAGGATCTCATCCGGGACTCCGAACAACTTTCGGGTTACTGCATATTCATATCTCTACAACCCTAGCATCACCGAACCTTAAGTGTGTAGACCCTACGGGTTCGGGAGACATGTAGACATGACCGAGATGGCTCTCCGGTCAATAACCAACAGCGGGATCTGGATAATCGGTACGTTACTTGCCCCGAGATGAACCGAGATGAACCACGATGTCGAGGATTCAAGCAACCCCGTGTACAATTCCATTTGTCAATCGGTACGTTACTTGCCCGAGATTCGATCGTCGGTATCCCAATACCTCGTTGAATCTCGTTACCGGCAAGTCACTTTACTCATACCATAATGCATGATCCCGTGACCAGACACTTGGTCACTTTGAGCTCATTGTGATGATGCATGACCGAGTGGGCCCAGAGATACCTCTCCATCATACGAAGTGACAAATCCCAGTCTTGATCCGTGTCAACCCAACAGACACTTTCGGAGATACCCGCAGTATACCTTTATAGTCACCCAGTTACGTTGTGATGTTTGGTACACCCAAAGCACTCCTAAGGTATCCGGGAGTTAGACGATCTAATGGTCTAAGGAAAAGATACTTGACATTGGAAAAACTCTAGCAAACGAACTATACGATCTTGTGCTATGTTTAGGATTGGGTCTTGTCCATCACATCATTCTCCTAATGATGTGATCCCGTTATCAATGACATCCCCATGTCCATAGCCAGGAAACCATGACTATCTGTTAATCAACGAGCTAGTCAACTAGAGGCTCACTAGGGACACATTGTGGTCTATGTATTCACACATGTATTACGATTTCCGGATAATAAAATTATAGCATGAATAATAGACAATTATCATGAACAAGGAAATATAATAATAATCCTTTTATTATTGCCTCTAGGGCATATTTCCAATAGTCTCCCACTTGCACTAGAGTCAATAATCTAGTTACATTGTGATGAATCGAACACCCATGGAATTCTGGTGTTGATCATGTTTTGCTCTAGGGAGAGGTTCAGTCAATGGATCTGCTACATTCGGGTCCGTATGTACTTTACAAATCTCTATGTCTCCATTTTGAACACTTTCACGAATGGAGTTGAAGCGACGCTTGATATGCCTGGTCTTCCTGTGAAACCTGGGCTCCTTGGCAAGGGCAATAGCTCCAGTGTTGTCACAGAAGAGAGTCATCGGGCCCGACGCATTGGGTATGACTCCTAGGTCGGTAATGAACTCCTTCACCCAGACTGCTTCGTGTGCTGCCCCTGAGGCTGCCATGTACTCCGCTTCACATGTAGATCTCGCCACAACGCTTTGCTTGCAACTGCACCAGCTTACTGCTCCACCATTCAAAATATACATGTATCCGGTTTGTGACTTAGAGTCATCTAGATCTGTGTCGAAGCTAGCATCAACGTAACCCTTTACGACGAGCTCTTCGTCACCTCCATAAATGAGAAACATTTCCTTAGTCCTTTTCAGGTACTTCAGGATATTCTTGACCGCTGTCCAGTGTTCCTTGCCGGGATTACTTTGGTACCTACCTACCAAACTTACAGCAAGGTTTACATCAGGTCTAGTACACAGCATGGCATACATAATAGAACCTATGGCTGAGGCATAGGGGATGACACTCATCTCTTCTATATCTTCTGCCGTGGTCGGATATTGAGCTGAGCTCAATTTCACACCTTGCAACACAGGCAAGAACCCCTTCTTAGACTGATCCATATTGAACTTCTTCAATATCTTATCAAGGTATGTGCTTTGTGAAAGACCTATGAGGCGTCTTGATCTATCTCTATAGATCTTGATGCCTAATATATAAGCAGCTTCTCCAAGGTCCTTCATTGAAAAACTCTTATTCAAGTAGGTCTTAATGCTGTCCAAAAGTTCTATATCATTTCCCATCAAAAGTATGTCATCTACATATAATATGAGAAATGCTACAGAGCTCCCACTCACTTTCTTGTAAACGCAGGCTTCTCCATAAGTCTGCATAAACCCAAACGCTTTGATCATCTCATCAAAGCGAATGTTCCAACTCCGAGATGCTTGCACTAGCCCATAAATCGAGCGTTGGAGCTTGCACACCTTGTCAGCATTCTTATGATCGACAAAACCTTCTGACTGCATCATATACAGTTCTTCCTTAAGATAACCGTTAAGGAATGCCGTTTTGACGTCCATTTGCCATATCCCATAATCATAGTATGCGGCAATTGCTAACATGATTCGGACGGACTTCAGCTTTGCCACGGGAGAGAATTTCTCATCGTAGTCAACCCGTTGAACCGCGTCTGTCTTCTTCTTAAATATCCAATTATTTTCTATGGCTCGCCGATCATCGGGAAAGTCAGTCAAAGTCCATACTTCATTTTCATACATGGATCCTATCTCGGATTTCATGGCTTCCAGCCATTTGTCGGAATCCGGGCCCGCCATCGCTTCTTCATAGTTCGAATGTTCACCGTTGTCTAACAACATGATTTCCAAGACAGGGTTGCCGTACCACTCTGGTGCGGAACGTGTCCTTGTGGACCTTCGAAGTTCAATAGGAGCTTGATCAGAAATATCTTGATCATCATCATTAACTTACTCTCTAATTGGTGCAGGCACCACAGGAACATTTTCCCGAGCTGCGCTACTCTCTGCTTCAAGAGGCAGTACTTCATCAAGCTCTACTTTCCTCCCACTTACTTCTTTAGAGAGAAACTCTTTCTCTAGAAAGGATCCATTCTTGGCAACAAAGATCTTGCCTTCGGATCTGAGGTAGAAGGTATAGCCAATAGTTTCTTTAGGGTATCCTATGAAGACGCATTTTTCTGACTTGGGTTCGAGTTTTTCAGGTTGAAGTTTCTTGACATAAGCATCGCATCCCCAAACTTTTAGAAACGACAGCTTAGGCTTCTTCCCAAACCATAATTCATACGGTGTCGTCGCAATGGATTTTGACGGAGCCCTATTTAAAGTGAATGCGGCAGGCTCTAAAGCATAGCCCCAAAATGACAGCGGTAAATTGGTAATAGACATCATAGATCGCACCATATCCAATAGAGTGCGATTACGACGTTCAGACACACCATTACGCTGAGGTGTTCCAGGCGGCATGATTTGTGAAACGATTCCACATTTTCTCAAGTGTGTGCCAAATTCGTGACTCAGTTATTCTCCTCCACGATCTGATCGCAAAAACTTAATTTTTCTGTCACGTTGATTTTCAACCTCACTCTGAAATTCCTTGAACTTTTCAAAGGTTTCAGACTTGTGTTTCATTAAGTAGACATACCCATATCTACTCAAGTCATCAGTGAGGGTGAGAACATAACTATAGCCACCACGAGCCTCAACACTCATTGGACTGCACACATCAGTATGTATGATTTCCAATAGGTTGGTTGCTCGCTCCATTGTTCCTGAGAACGGAGTCTTGGTCATCTTACCCATGAGGCATGGTTCGCACGTGTCAAATGATTCGTAATTAAGAGACTCTAAAAGTCCATCTGCATGGAGCTTCTTCATGCGTTTGACACCTATGTGACCAAGGCGGCAGTGCCACAAGTATGTGGGACTATCATTATCAACCTTACATCTTTTGGTATTCACACTATGAATATGTGTAGCATTACACTCGAGATTCATTAAGAATAAACCATTCACCATAGGAGCGTGACCATAAAACATATCTCTCATATAAATAGAACAACCATTATTCTCGGATTTAAATGAGTAGCCATCTCGAATTAAACGAGATCCTGATACAATGTTCATGCTCAAAGCTGGTACTAAATAACAATTATTGAGGTCTAAAACTAATCCCGTGGGTAAATGTAGAGGTAGCATGCCGACGACGATCACATCGACCTTGGAACCATTCCCGACACGCATCGTCACCTCGTTCTTCGCCAGTCTCCGTTTATTCCGCAGCTCCTGCTTTGAGTTACAAATGTGAGCAACCGCACCGGTATCAAATACCCAGGAGCTACTACGAATACTGGTAAGGTACACATCAATTACATGTATATCACATATACCTTTTCTGTTGCCGGCCTTCTTGTACGCTAAGTATTTGGGGCAGTTCCACTTCCAGTGACCACTTCCCTTGCAATAAAAGCACTCAGTCTCGGGCTTGGGTCCATTCTTTGGCTTCTTCCCGGCAGCTTGCTTACCGGGCGCGGCAACTCCCTTGCCGTCCTTCTTGAAGTTCTTTTTACCCTTGCCTTTCTTGAACTTGGTGGTTTTATTGACCATCAACACTTGATGTTCCTTTTTGCCTTCTACCTCTGCTGATTTCAGCATTGAAAATACCTCAGCAATGGTCTTTTCCATCCCCTGCATATTGAAGTTCATCACAAAGCTCTTGTAGCTCGGTGGAAGCGACTGAAGGATTATGTCAATGACCGCGTCATCCGGGAGATTAACTCCCAGCTGAGTTAAGCGGTTATGTAATCCAGACATAGTGAGTATGTGCTCACTGACAGAACTATTTTCCTCCATCTTACAGCTGAAGAACTTGTCGGAGACTTCATATCTCTCGACCCGGGCATGAGCTTGAAAAACCATTTTCAGCTCTTCGAACATCTCATATGCTCCGTGTCTCTCAAAACGCTTTTGGAGCCCCAGTTCTATGCTGTAAAGCATGCCGCACTGAACGAGGGAGTAGTCATCAGCACGTGTCTGCCAAGCGTTCATAATGTCTTGGTTCTGTGGGATGGGTGCGTCACCTAGCGGTGCTTCTAGGACATAATCTTTATTGGCAGCTATGAGGATGATCCTTAGGTTCCCGACCCAGTCCGTATAATTGCTGCCATCATCTTTCAGCTTGGTTTTCTCTAGGAACGCATTGAAGTTGAGGACAACGTGGGCCATTTGATCTACAAGACATATTGTAAAGATTTTAGACTAAGTTCATGATAATTAAGTTCATCTAATCAAATTATATAATGAACTCCCACTCAGATAGACATCCCTCCCGTCATCTAAGTATAACATGATCCGAGTTAACTAGGCCGTGTCCGATCATCACGTGAGACGGACTAGTCAACATCCGTGAACATCTTCATGTTGATCGTATCTTCTATACGACTCATGCTCGACCTTTCGGTCTTCTGTGTTCCGAAGCCATGTCTGTACATGCTAGGCTCGTCAAGTCAACCTAAGTGTTTGCATGTGTAAATCTGTCTTACACCCGTTGTATCTGAACGTTGGAATCTATCACACCCGATCATCATGTGGTGCTTCAAAACAACGAACTTTCACAACGGTGCACAGTTAGGGGAAACACTTTCTTAAAATTATTATGAGGGATCATCTTATTTACTACCGTCATTCTAAGTAAACAAGATGGAAAAACATGATAAACATCACATGCAATCAAATAATAATAGTGACATGATATGTCCAATATCACATAGCTCCTTTGATCTCCATCTTGGGGCTCCATGATCATCTTGTCACCGGCATGACACCATGATCTCCATCATCATGATCTCCATCATCGTGTCTCCATGAAGTTTCTCACCAACTATTACTTCTACTACTATGGCTAACACGTTTAGCAATAAAGTAAAGTAATTTACATGGCGTTTTTCAATGACATGCAAGTCATACAAAAAATAAAGACAACTCCTATGGCTCCTGCCGGTTGTCCTACTCATCGACATGCAAGTCGTGATTCCTATTACAAGAACATGATCTCATACATCACATATATATCATTCATCATTCATCACAACTTTGGCCATATCACATCACAAAGCACTTGCTGCAAAAACAAGTTAGACGTCCTCTAATTGTTGTTGCAAGTTTTACGTGGCTGCAAAAGGGTTCTAGCAAGAACGTTTTCTTACCTACGTGAAAGCCACAACATGATTTGTCAACTTCTATTTACCCTTCATAAGGACCCTTTCCATCGAATCCGCTCCAACTAAAGTGGTAGAGACAGACACCCGCTAGCCACCTTATGCAACTAGTGCATGTCAGTCGGTGGAACCAGTCTCACATAAGCGTACGTGTAAGGTCGGTCTGGGCTGCTTCATCCCACAACACCGCTGAAGCAAAATAAGACTAGTAGCGACAAGAAAGTTGACAACATCTACGCCCACAGCAAATTGTGTTCTACTCGTGCAAAGAGAACTACGCATAGACCTAGCTCATGATGCCACTATTAGGGAACGTTGCAGAAAACAAAAAAAATTCTATGGTTTCACCAAGATCCATCTATGAGTTCATCTAGCAACGAGTGATCGGATTGCATCTACATACCTTTGTAGATCACGCGCGGAAGCATTCAAAGAACGGGGTTGAGGAAGTCGTACTCGGCGTGATCCAAATCACCGGAGATCCTAGCGCCGAACGGACGGCACCTCCGCGTTCAACACACGTATGGTCAGCGTGACGTCTCCTCCTTCTTGATCCAGCAAGGGGGAAGGAGAGGTTGATGAAGATCCAGCAGCACGACGGCGTGGTGGTGGATGCAGGGGTCACCGCAGCAGGGCTTCGCCGTTCTACTACGAGAGGGAGAGGTGTTGCAGGGGAGAGGGAGGCGCCAAGACTCAAGGGTGCGGCTGCCCCCTCCCTCCCCCCTTTATATAGGCCCCCTAGGGGGTGCGCCGGCCCTAGGAGATGGGATCTCCTAGGGGGGGCGGCGGCCAAGGGGTGGAGTGCCCCCCAAGCCAGGTGGGGCGCCCCCCCACCCTAGGGTTCCCAACCCTAGGCGCATGGGGTGGGCCAAGGGGGGCGCACCAGCCCACTATGGGCTGGTTCCCCTCCCCACTTTGGCCCATGGGGCCCTCCGGGATGGGTGGCCCCACCCAGTGGACCCCCGGGACCCTTCCGGTGGTCCCGGTACAATACCGGTGACCCCCGAAACTCTCCCGATGGCCGAAACTGCACTTCCTATATATAATTCTTCACCTCTAGACCATTCCGAAACTCCTCTTGACATCCAGGATCTCATCCGGGACTCCTAACAACTTTCGGGTTACTGCATATTCATATATCTACAACCCTAGCGTCACCGAACCTTAGGTGTGTAGACCCTACGGCTTCGGGAGACATGTAGACATGACCGAGATGGCTCTCCGGTCAATAACCAACAACGGGATCTGGATACCCATGTTGGCTCCCACATGCTCCTCGATGATCTCATCGGATGAACCACGATGTCGAGGATTCAAGCAACCCCATGTACAATTCCCTTTGTCAGTCGGTACGCTACTTGCCCGAGCTTCGATCGTCGGTATCCCAATACCTCGTTCAATCTCGTTACCGGCAAGTCACTTCACTCCTACCGTAATGCATGATCCTGTGACCAGACACTTGGTCACTTTGAGCTCATTGTGATGATGCATTACCGAGTGGGCCCAGAGATACCTCTCCGTCATACGGAGTGACAAATCCCAGTCTTGATCTGTGTCAACCCAACACACACTTTCGGAGATACCCGCAGTATACCTTTATAGTCACCCAGTTATGTTGTGACGTTTGGTACATCCAAAGCACTCCTACGGTATCCGGGAGTTACACGATCTCATGGTCTAAGGAAAAGATACTTGACATTGGAAAAACTCTAGCAAACGAACTATACGATCTTGTGTTATGTTTAGGATTGGGTCTTGTCCTTCATATCATTCTCCTAATGATGTGATCCCGTTATCAATGACATCCCCATGTCCATAGCCAGGAAACCATGACTATCTGTTGATCAACGAGCTAGTCAACTAGAGGCTCACTAGGGACACATTATGGTCTATGTATTCACACATGTATTACGATTTCCGGATAATAAAATTATAGCATGAATAATAGACAATTATCATGAACAAGGAAATATAATAATAATAATCCTTTTATTATTGCCTCTAGGGCATATTTCCAACAAGTTTTATAGGGCTATTTCTTAAGAACTGTTGGCACATTATTAAAGGGGACTTCTACAAGCCTTGTGGCCAATTTCATGCTGCAAACCTAAACCATGAAAGCATCAATGAAGGGTATATCACCTTGATCCCTAAAATATCCTCCCCGGCTACAGTAGATGATTTCAGGCCCATCGCACTCCTTAACTATTGTCTCAAAGTAATTACAAAATTGCTAGCCAATCGTCTTCAAAATCTTATTCTAAAGATCATACATAGAAATCAATATGGTTTCATTAAGGGGAGAGCAATCCAAGACCGCCTTGCTTGGGCCTTTGAATATATACAGCAATGCCAAACCTCTAAGAATAAGATTGTTCTCCTTAAGCTGGACTTTGCTAAAGCATTTGACACCATTGAACATGATGCAATGTTGGAGATAATGAAACACATGGGATTCAATGATAAATGGCTTCTATGGATCAAATCAATATTCTCTACTGGCAAATCAGCTATCCTCCTTAATGGAGTCCCGGGCAGACAATTCGATTGCAAAAGTGGTGTGCGACAGGGCGACCCCCTTTCCCCACTCATTTTTGTTCTTGCAGCAGATCTTTTACAAGCGACCATTAATGATGCCTTCAGACATGGATTACTACATCTACCCTTCCCAAGACAAAACCAAATTGACTACCCTGTCATTCAGTATGCTGACGACACTATAATCATTATGCCTGCATGCCATGATCAAGCACAAACAATGAAGAATATTCTCACTGACTATGCCACTTCAATTGGCCTCAAGATCAACTTTCACAAATCAACTTTGATACCTATAAATTGTTAAGAGGACTTAAGTAAATATATAGCACAAATTTTTGGTTGTACAATTGGAAAAATGCCCTTCACGTATCTCGGATTACCCTTTGGCACATCCAAACCGTCTGTCCAAGCTCTAATGCCTATTGTATGTAACATGGAAAGAAGGCTCACATCCACACTGTCCATGATGTCGTATGGCTCCAAACTTTCTTAACTAAACACGGTCATCACCTCACTCACGATTTTTGCACTATGCACACTAATATTCCCACCAAAAATACTTGAGTTGCTGGACAAACTAAGAAGGAAATGCCTCTGGACAATAAATACAGACCAAGGAGAAAAATGCAACTCGTTAGCTGGATGGGACAGGGTTTGCAGGCCAAAAAAAGTGTGGAGGACTTGGGATCATAAATATTAAGATACAAAGTGATGCACTCCTACTGAAATATCTACACAAATTTTAAAACCGCCACGATCTACCATGGGTTGACTTGTTATGGTCCACCTACTATACCAATAAAATCCCACATGCCTCTGACCCATGTGGATCATTCTGGTGGAGAGACATTCTCAAGTTAACTCCTATTTTTAGAGGAATCTCAAAAGTTGAAATGAGCTGTGGAGGCAATGTACTAATGTGGAAAGACCTATGGCTTGATGAAATACTAACAGACGCACACCCTAGAGCATTTTCTTATGTGAGAATTGAAGACTGTTCGGTCAAGGATTTCTTGACCATCAACTCCCTTGAAGAAGCATTCTTTCTACCGCTGTCCAGACAAGCCCATGAGGAAGTACAAGATATGCAAAGAATGCTAGCTCACATTACCATTGACAACAGTCAACAAACAAAAGATGTCTGGACTTACCCGTGGAAAGGCAGAGAATTTTCAGCGAGTAAATATTACAAATTCTGCTTCTGGGATATGAAGGCCCATAAAACATACCACTGGCTATGGAAATCAAAGTTCATTTCCAAACTCAAGGTCTTTGGTTGGCTCATCCCCTTTGATAGATTAAACACAAGAAACATGTTGAAAAGAAGGCACTAAATTGTTGGTACTAACCTCAATTGCCTCCTATGTGGACAAAAAGAAGAACACATAGATCACATGATCCTCACATGCCACTTCAGCAGAAATTGTTGGTCCACCTTTGGTTTAGACCCTGGCTGTCAAGCCACTCAGCTGTCCTGGTTAGAACAAGCTAAAAATACTTGGGGCATCCCTCTATTCATGGAAATCATCCTAGAAGCATCCTGGAGCATTTGGAAAGAAAGAAATAACAAACTATTCAGAGATATAACCCCCTCATACCAATCTTGGCTTACCAGATTCAGGGACGATTTTAGTCTTCTACAGTATAGGGTTAAAGACAATCTAGGCTTACCCTATAGCCAGTCACTATCCCCACTACAAAGTGAGACGGGGAATGACCTGTACATGTTGTAACTACACCTTGTAATTGTGTTATGATGTTTAATATATAAACAGTGGGAGCCTCTCCCACTGTCTCAGTTCCTCAAAAAAACAATGTTATATCTGCGCTCCAGACACAAGTCCATACCCTAACAGAGACCCTTTGTGAAACAAGGACAAACATTGTTCGATGTCGTCAAGATATGCATGGTTTTGAAACCAGACTATCAGACATTTGCTACGTTGTTCAAGAGCCTAGGAGAAATGAAGGCGAAGGTTATGGTGCTCCATCAGACAATACATCATGAAAACATAATAGTCAGGTCAAATGACCTGAGCTTCTGAACTTCTGGTGGTGCATTTATCTGCCAGACTGTTAACTTTTATGGCAACCTTTTGTTTTATAGTTGTTGCGATACAAAATTTGTTCTTAACAGGCAGCCATCGGCTAAAGAAAACAGCAAGCCATTTTTGTATAGTGTGGGGTGTTCCCTATATTTGCACTGTGGCGATCTTTGATGCCCAGTTGATGTAATCTATGCAATCGCCTTAATAGCCTAGCGTTAGTTTCGGGCTTATTTATTTCCTAGTCTTCTTCTTCCCTAGTTTGCTCGTGGCCACAACAACCATGGGCCATATACGGACCGTGGTAACCTTGACCCTGCTACAGGCCGTAGGATCCATGGGCCTCCTATGGGCTGTCGATAAATGGGCCTCCAACAAGGTCGTAGAATCGGTGGGCCTCGGGCCATCGGATAAATGGGTCTACATGGGCCGTAAACGGGCGTAATTGGTATCGGCCCAGCACGGTAACGGGCCGTTAACAGGACGGAGGGCAGCAAAGGCTTAATTCTGTCACAGGCATAACTGGTCATTAATGGGCCAGAATATAGGACGGGCTGGAAACGGCGCAATGGGTTAACATGCCACAGGCGGGCCGACTCTGGCCATGGGCCGGATTTGGCCCATTAGGGGAACAGGCCAGTAACGGGCTGGAAGTAATCGAGGGCCGGAAAGGAGCCCAAGAACGTATGGGCCGTCAGTAGGCCGAGAGATAACACGGGCTGGAAACGGCCCATGTGAATCATGGGCCATTAATGAGTACAAAAAAATTTACTGTTCATTATGGGCTAGAAACACCATGGGCCTCTAAAAAGCCTAAAGACGAAAGGCCTCGTATGGGCCGAAAGACATCGTGGGCCATACATGGGCCGAAAGTGAAACAAGCTTGTGTTATATTTGATGGCCCACATGATGTTGTTGGGCCGATTTCGGGTATGACCTAACGGGAGGTGAGTTACCGGGCTATAAAATGGGCTATTTGCAAAGAGACCGTTAACATGCTTTTCATTGGCCAGCCCGCGAACTTTTGACCAAGTCAAACGGGCCGGCCTTTGTAAGCTAAATGGGACAGTGGTGCGCCGTCGCACGTGCCGACGTATCATGGGCGCCTATCTGACCCACCGACGAGCTCACATGTGTTTCCTCCGGCCATTCAGAATTTTACACGTGGAAAATTCCCATTAGTCCAGGCTATTAACAGGGTCATGGGTCCAAAACCGGACATGATAGCTTAACGGAGACCCGTTACGGTGGATGCCACGTGTCGGTCACCCTTAACAAAAGCACTTATATGACGCGTGATTTATCATCATGGAAGTGGACACTTCCGTGATGATAAATTTGGTAATGTCATGGAACACTTCTATGACAGCACAGGTATGACTATCTTGATTCTGCCATAAAATATTCATGGATGTACATGCATGACAGAAAACGTGACCTAATATGACAAACACGTATCATCACGGAAGTGTTTTTTTTTTGTAGTGCTTGCAGTACGGTCCAACACCTTTCCCGGCTTTCTCGGCAGCGGCAGCTTCCCGGCAGTCAGTGCACACGACAGCTTCCTTGCCGGGGTCTCAGCTTTGGCCTTCTTGCTAGTACTAGGCGTACCATATCCTTCAACAGTCATTACTCCCTTATCTCTTCGCTTATTACTACGCTTCTTACTCTTCTTCTGACAAGTTGATTCATCCTCATCCTCTGAATCAACATTGATGCAATCTTCTCTCTAGGCAATCTCCTTCCCTCGTCCATCCGAGAGCACTTATCCACTAATGTGTACAGCTCGTTCACAGCCTTGGGCAACCGCACATTCATCTTGGAATAGATGCGGCGGTTACACACATTGGACTGGAAGGCTGCTATCACAACTGTCAGATGGATATTTGGGATATTTCTATGAACTTTGTTGAATATCTATAAATACTTACGCAGGGTTTCTCCTTCCTTCTCCTGAAGAAGCTGCAAATCGCTGGGCCTGTCGGGTTCCTGATGACCCCCAGTGAAGGCGCCAATGAACTCGTGGCAGAGGTCGGGCCATGATGAGATGGAGTTCTCTGGTAGGTGCATCAGCCAAGACCTCACATTGGATTTGACGGACGAAGGGAAGTAGTTGTCAAACACCTTCTCATCTCTTCCCCCAGCAGCCTAAATAGCGATGGTATAGATGCTTAGGAATTTTGCCAGGTTCAGCCTCCCGTCGTACTTCTCGGGTATCTCTGGCTTGAACGTGCGAATGGATGGCCAACCGACTTGCCGCAGTTCTCGTGTAAAGGCAGGGCAGCCAACCTCGAAAGGTAGGTGAGGGAGTCCTGTATTAGGGGGTCTCTGGACAGCTGGACTATATTCTTTGGCCAGACTGTTAGACTATGAAGATACAAGATTGAAGACTTCGTCTCGTGTCCGTATGGGACTCTACTTGGCGTGGAAGGCAAGCTAGGCAATACGGATATGCATATCTCCTCCTTTGTAACCGACCTTGTGTAACCCTAGCCCTCTCCGGTGTCTATTATAAACCGGAGGGTTTTAGTCCATAGGACAACAGACAATCATACCATAGGCTAGCTTCTAGGGTTTAGCTTCTCTGATCTCGTCGTAGATCTACTCTTGTACTACCCATATCATCAATATTAATCAAGCAGGACGTAGGGTTTTACCTCCATCAAGAGGGCCCGAACCTGGGTAAAACTTCGTGTCCCCTGCCTCCTGTTACCATCCGCCTAGACACATAGTTCGGGACCCCCTACCCGAGATCCGCTGGTTTTGACACCAACATTGGTGCTTTCATTGAGAGTTCCTATGTGTCGTCGCCATTAGGCTTGATGGCCCCTTCTATCATCGATAGCGATGCAGTCCAGGGTGAGACTTTCCTCCCTGGACAGATTTTCGTATTCGGTGGCTTCGCACTGCGGGCCAATTCGCTTGGCCATCTGGAGCAGATTGAAAGCTACGCCCCTCGCCATCACATCATATTCGGAAGATTAAACTACACGGCCGATATCCGGTGAGACCTTATCTTCGACGAATTCGAGTCTCTGCCTTGTCCATCACGCGATCATGATGAGTACGATTTAGCTCTACCAGCAGACAGTGTCCAGGAGATCGCACTGGCAGCCCGCTCCGACCCTTAATTCGGAGCCAGTTGCGCCTTCCATGGACGGGTGGATGGACCCTGCCACGGAGGCCTTACCCTCAGCGACGATCGGGCCGAACATCGACCTTACCCTGCACGAGAGCCGTGTTGCTATACTACCGGATTCTTTTCCGGCCACGGACTCCGAACCGCCTGCGCCCGTTCCTGGCGAATCCGATTGGGCACCGATCATGGAGTTTACCTCCGCGGATATTTTTCAGTACTCGCCCCTTGGTGACATACTGAACTCATTAAGGTCTCTCTCCTTGTCAGGAGAATCCTGGCCGAACTATGTCTGGTAGGATTGGGATGCGGATAAAATTCACTGCCCACCCACCACCCACTTAGTAGACATTGTCGATGACCTAACCGACATGCACGACTTCGACTCCGAATAGATCGACGGTATGGACGAGGATGCCGGAGACGAACAGGAACCACTGCCCACAGGGCACTGGACGCCCACTTCATCACATGACGTATACATGGTGGACACACCAAAAGAAAACGACGACGAGGAACAGAAGGATGCAACGAAGGGTTGTCCCCTCGAGAAGTAGTCAAAGTGGCGGCGTAAGCGTCGCTCCAAATCCCGCCATGGCAGAAACAACGATCATACAGACCCAACGTTAGAGCAGGGTGAACCATCGCCGGACCACGGCAACACGGAGAATCAAACTGAACAACCCAATTCTGTCAAAGATAATAGTCCGGACGACATCACACCGGACAGACACCCGGAGCAACAAAATGCCCGTCAAAGGCTCGTTGCCACCGCGAGGAGTCTAAAAAAGAAGAAGCAAAGGCTCAAGGCTGCACAAGACACACTTAAAATCAGATGGAGTAAAGTACTCAACACAACAGCGAAGTACGGCGGTAATTTCCCCACCAAGAGCTACCCGAAGAGGAAGTTGCTACCTGAATTCGATGAGGAGGCCTTAGATCCCCCGCAACGAAAAATTAAAACGGCCACCTGGCCGGACAGATGACCTCACGGCCAACTTAGAGCGGCAAACAACGCTGCACATAAGCCAATACGCGATCCACGCGAGGGCTCGCATCAAAAGGACGGCGCAACCAGATCCATCTATGGACCATGCAAGCACGCTCTAGCATACAATGCAACACAACAAACATCCGAACAATGTGGTACACCCAGATACAGGGGTGCCGCACACCCCCTATGTTTCACCGATGAGGTGCTGGACCATGAATTTCCAGAGGGATTCAAACTCGTAAACATAGAGGCATACGACGGAACAACAGACCCTGGGGTCTGGATTGAGGACTATATCCTCCATATCCATATGGCTCGAGGAGATGATCTCCACGCCATCAAGTACTTACCCCTCAAGCTCAAAGGGCCAGCTCGGTACTGGCTCAAAAGCCTCCCGGAAAACTCCATTGGAAGCTGCGAAGAGCTCGAAGACGCTTTTCGGGCAAATTTTCAAGGGACTTATGTCCGACCTCCGGATGCGGGCAATTTGAGTCATATAACTCAACAGCCCGGAGAGTCAGCCCGAAAGCTTTGGAACAGGTTTCTTACTAAAAAGAACCAAATAGTCGACTGTCCTGACGCCGAAGCCTTGGCAGCTTTTAAGCATAGCGTCCGCGATGAATGGCTTGCTAGACACCTCGACCAAGAAAACCCAAGAACAATGGCAGCATTAAGAAGCCTTGACAGCTGGCTAGCTAGATGCAGCACCAGCAACCCAAGTACATCCGAAGTTAGAGATGAAAACGGGAAATCACGACGCAACAAAAATAATAAGCGCCGGAATAAAGAAGACACCTTGAAGAGCACCGCGGTAAATGCCGGATTCAGAAGCTCTCGGCCAGGTCAGCAAAAGCCACCCTCCAAAGGCGCCAGACACGAACTGTCCAACTTAAATAAAATACTGGACCAAATATCTCAGATCCATAGCACCCCTGGTAAACCCGCTAATCACACCCACAGAGAATGTTGGGTTTTCAAGCAGTCCGGCAAGCTCAATGTCGTACACAAGGGGCAGGATACACCAAGCGAAGACGAGGATGAGCCTCTCAGGCAAGACACTAGTGAACAAAAGAAATTTCCACCAGAAGTCAAAACAGTAAACGTGTTACACGTGATCAAGGGGAGAAACAAAGCGGCACTCCCAGAGAAATATGCCCAAGGGCCTATCACCACGGAGTCCTGCCACTGGTCGTCTCAACCGATCACCTTTGACCATCGGGATTACTCAGCAAGTATCCGGCGTGCAAGATGGGCTGCCTTGGTATTAGACCCAATAATTGACGGATACCACTTCACACGAGTCCTGATGGATGATGGCAGCAGTCTAAACCTGATATATCAGGACACAATCCGCAAAATGGGGATAGACCCAACGAAAATTTGCCTCAGCAATACTACCGTTAAAGGAGTAACGCCAGGCCTAGGGGCTCATTGCACGGGCTCCCTGCTACTAGAAGTTATATTCGGCTTCCCCGGTAACTTCCGTAGCGAAAATTTAACCTTCCACATTGCTCCGTTCCAAAGTGGCTATCAAGCACTACTTGGACGCGAAGCTTTCGCTCGCTTTAATGCAATACCGCATTACGCTTCCCTCATGCTTAAGATGCCCGGTCCACGTGGCATCATTACAGGAAATGGAAATATTGAGCGATCCTTGCGCACCGAGAAGGGTGCGGCTGCCTCAGCAGCTACACACTAAAACGGCCTCACCAACTAAAGTATTCGATAGGTCGTCAAGACCAAGGACACAGTTAGATGAGTCCGACGCAGCTATACGTAATTCGTAAAGGATTGATGGCCACACCCCTATCACAAATACAAGGGGCTCAACGCACGCAGACAAGTGGCAATTTTTACTCATCTTGAAATTTACATGGTTTCTTTAAAACCTACCTTTTTGCACGACACTTTTCACCTAAGTTCCTCTCTTTTACAGATGACCACCGTGCTACGCCCGTCCAGGAATATTGCCCAACGGAGACACAGGCACAGACGTGCAGCAAGGACCCGTCCCAAGGATTCTTTTTAGATTAAGACCCTGCATCAACCTTTTTTACTGTCTCTTGTTGATACACATCCCTCGGATTCTCAGTATAATTGAGAAGGATGCTGGCGTCTTGGCATGTGGCCACGTCAGAATAATGCATGTACCTAGACACCAGGGGCTTCTTACAAAGGGCACTGTTTAGGCCCGGTTTATACCATAAAGACCGAATACCTTAGGGAGTGTTCGGCGTAGCAAGTTTGGCCTTATATGCATCCTCTCCGAATCATGTCTTTGGTCAAATGTTGGGTTTGCCCGGCTCCTATGTTTTGGTACCTTACGTTCCGCTCTATCGGCTAAGGTAGCACTAGGAGAACTACTGCGATTGTGCCCCGGGTCATCTGGACGAGCGCCTCGGTAGAGAAAGCCGAAAACTGACTGTCATGATATAGCGTGAGACTGGTCAACCACTCGATGGCCTATCGGAATGTTAGAATTCCTCTGCCTTAACGAAGGGCTGTTTCCCGGCTAGGCATGTACGCACCCCGAATTCAGGAGAGTGTGGAGCCACCAGGTGCTATATAGTAGCCCCATCGTCAAACTCCTATGGCTAAGTGAAAGTGTTAAAGTATTATAGTCTGGTTGCCACGTTCACTACGCTATCACCTCCTTAATAGGGCCAAGACGTTGGGTTAAGTGTGAACATGCGTCTTCCGCGAACACCTCGCATTATATGCGTGGGGGCTGAAGCCGACGACTGCAATCTTTCAGGTTATACACATGTATACATAAACGGCCGCAAAGGAGGCATCATATTACTTTCAGGCAAAAATATAAACACAACCCTAATAAATTTCATAAAAACATTGTGTTTACAATTGAAATAAATGTCACTCAAACATAATATTCTTCGAGCACTGGGCCTCTATCAAACGAGCACCCTCGAGAACCTCTTCGAGATAGTGCTCGGCATCCACTCGGCCTATGGCCGAACCCTACGCCGCAACAGTGGTAGCATCCATCTCCGCCCAGTATGCTTTAACACAGGGAAGGTCCATCTGCGAGCCTTCTATGCATGCCGACCTCTTCATCGCATTGATGCGCGGCACCGCACCAAGGAACTGCTGCACTAAGATGAAATAGATGTTCAGCTTCGGCTTCTCCGGCCATAGATGATCCACGACAGACCTCATGGCGAGTCTGAACAACCTATTGAGTTCGGCCCATTCGGCTAGCTGATTAGTCAATGGAAGCGGACGCAATGGAATGTTAAATTGCGACCAGAACAACTTGTCCACTTCACGATCTGTTTGATCTCGGAAGTATTTGGCCGCATCGACAGCACTCGCCGCCAAGCCCATATATGCGTCTGCCGAACTCCAAAGCCGATCCAGAGGGGCATACCGTGGATCTCCGAACTTCCTCCGCAGCATGAAGGGCTTCCTAGCCGCAATATCCCCTGCTTCATGCAGCTCCTCCTTCTTCGCTCTCATAGAAGAGCGGGTGTCTTTGGTCGTCATCGTGGCCTTTTCAAGGTCCGTCGCCTTCACTCGGTTTTCTTCTTCAAGGAACTGGCAACGGTCAACAGTGTCTTTTAACTTTACATCCATCTTGGCCATTTTCTCTTTGCTCTCTCAATGCGTGGCCTTCTCGGCCCTCAACTCTTCGGCCGCCTTCAAAGCAGCCGCATTACTCCTCCTTGCTTGTTCTTCGGCTCGGGCAAGTTCAGCCCGAAGGGTCTCCACGGTGGCAGCTCCATCTGCAGTCACAACATATTAAAGATATTGGCATCATGCTGCTCTTACTATCTGACATTCACCAGAAAGCATTACTTACCCTATGCCTCGTCAAGCCGCTTGTTAACAAGCTCGATGTCGGCATCTGCTGCATCCAGTTGCAGCTTTAGTTCGGCAAACTCATTAGTCCGGCTAGCCACCAGAGTTTCCACCACCTACACATAAAGGCGGTTTGGTTACTACCTGGGACTATGAACCTCTGTTTGCCGCCGTTCTCGACGACAACCAGAGTCTTAGGGGCTACTATCTACACAGGGCACACCTAAAAATGTGCGGTACTATCAAAAAGTATCACATACTTCAAAGCATGCCAGTAGACTCATAAAGGCTTCATTCAATCCGCTTTCGACGGACGAAATTCTTTCCATCACTGTACCCATTAATGTATGGTGTTCTTCTGAGATGGCCGCTCGCTCCAACAGCTCCCTCAGTATGTCCGACCGCATACCAGATGGTGCCAGACTCTTTTGTTTGCTCTCTTCAAGAGTCAGACGCTGAGGACTTCGGGTGACTAAAGGATTATCTTCTGGCCTCACCGAATCCGGAGAAGCCCTCCGTGACGACACTTCAAGGTCGCCCGCTTCTTGAGCGGGGGAGTCCGGGGGAGGCGTTTCGCTCTCCATCATCTCTGGAAGAAGATCCCCCAAAGACGAGCTCTGCTGAGAAGGGCTAAGATCCGAACTGCAAGATAAATGCTTCGGTTATTTTCCTCAGAGGTAAAGTAGTATATCCTCACTATTAAAGCACTTTTTGATTACTTACGGCTCGTTAGAAGGCAGATCCCCGCGCGGACATTGTGCGGCAAGAGCACCCTCCAAGGCAGGACCCTCTTGTGGAGACTTCTTCTCCCGTTTGGAAACCTTGGTTTTCGGATCTTCAGGGGTAGTCCTCTTCCTTCCCCGGGGTGAGAGAATGCCAGATTCCTCCCCTTGGTTATCCTCCCTCACGGAGGCACCCGTTCCCTTGGTCGGAATGGGTAGCGGTGGAGGCCTGCTCTCTCCTCCTTTATTCCCCCTTTATCTTCCTGTGAGGGCTCCGGGCAAGGTGCTAGCTCAAGCATCTTTTCCAGTACCGGATTCTCCAAGCCTTCCGGAAGGGGGGCGAAGACCGGATCATCTTCGCCTTTGTTATCCAGTCCTGGTCAAAAAGCGGTTTCTCAGAATAACGTCATGATAAATGAAAGACGGTGTGTTCGGCTAGAGGATTTCTTACTTGGTCGGCGGTGCGGTTGCTGCTCAGGCCCACGTCCTCGGTAGTATCCAGACACTCTATCTGGGGTCCGAAGAATGATCTATACATTTTCTCGTGCGTCAGGCCGAGGAAATTCTGAATAGCGCACGGTCCTTCTAGGTTGAACTCCCACATGCGAAGGGGCCGGCGTTTCCATGGCTGGATTCGTCGAACCAGCATGACTTGCATCACCATAATCAAACTAAAATCTCCTTCAAAGAGTTCTTGAATGCGGCTCTACAGTACAGGCACATCCTTGGCTGGACCCCATCTCAGCACTCTGCTAATCCATGACATCAGTTGTGGTGGAGGGCCTGAGCGGGAAGCAGGGGAAGCCGCCCACTTGGCACTCCTGGGAGCTGTGATGTAAAACCACTCCCGTTGCCATAATCCAGACACCTCTGGAATAGAAACCTTTGGCCATGGAGCTCCAGTGATCTTGCTTATTAATGCGCCTCCGCAAGCTACATGCTGCCCCTCGACCATCTTCGGCTTCACGTAAAGGTCTTGAGCCACAGGCCGAAGTGAGGGGTAACGCAGAGGAAAGCCTCACATACAAAAATAAATGTTGAGATGTGGAGAAAGGTGTCCGGGGCTAGATCATGGAAATCTAGCCCATAATAAAACATCAGCCCCCTAACGAAGGGATCCAGAGTGAGGCCTAGACCTCGGAGGAAGTGGGAGATGAACACGACGTCTTTGTTGGGTTCAGGAGTAGGGACAACCTGCCCTCGGGCGGGCATCCGATGCGAAACCTCGGCGGTCAGGTATCTAGCCTCCCTCAACTTCTTGATATCTTCTTCCGTAACGGAGGAGGGCATCCACCGGCCTTGAAGGCTAGATCCGGACATGATTGAAGGTCCAGAGCACCTGACCTGGGCTTTGGGTGTTAGAACTCGAGGCGGGGGAAGGATTCGATTGAGCACGGGAGGGAAAAAGTAAAAGCCATGTCCCTTTATAAAGAGGGTGAATATCAAGCATCCTCTCCGTAGCCATTTGGGACTTGCCTATAATCTAGGAGTCCCAGATACGGTTGGGTTACCCATGACCGTATTGATGAGAATCCCGTAATTAGGGGAACATGATCTCTGCTTTGACAAGACGTGTCAAGAAACCACCTCGCGTTATGCGTGGAGCTGGTTGAAGAAAAATGGTTCGAATAATTACCTGGCCATGGCATAATGTCGTGTTGTCGAAACGTGTCAATAGATTAGACTTGTGGAAATATTATTCTCTCTACGGTGGTATGTGGAACTTATTTTGCAGGGTCGGACACTATCCTTGTGTTCAAATTCTTCCGTGATGTATTCGGAGGAGGAACCCGCCTTGCAATGCCGAAGACAATACTGCGCACCGGAATCATTGTCATTGAAGCCTGGTTCAGGGGCTACTGAGGGAGTCCTGGATTAAGGGGTCTCCGGACAGTCGGACTATATTCTTTGGCCGGACTGTTAGACTATGAAGATACAAGATTGAAGACTTCGTCTCGTGTCCGGATGAGACTCTACTTGGCGTGGAAGGCAAGCTAGGCAATACGGATATGCATATCTCCTCCTTCGTAACCGACCTTGTGTAACCCTAGCCATCTCCGCTGTCTATATAAGCCGGTGGGTTTGAGTCCGTAGGACAACAGACAATCATACCATAGGCTAGCTTCTAGGGTTTAGCCTCTCTGATCTCGTGGTAGATCTACTCTTGTACTACCCATATCATCAATATTAATCAAGCATGACGTAGGGTTTTACCTCCATCAAGAGGGCCTGAACCTGGGTAAAACTTCGTGTCCCTTGCCTCCTGTTACCATCCGCCTAGACACACAGTTCAGGACCCCCTACCCGAGGTCCGCTGGTTTTCACACCGACAATCGGCACCCGCCAACACCGAGCGCAGGCTCATCGATGTTGAGGCCATCGCACCCGTCAGTCCGGCGAAGGTTGTCATGTCATTGCTCGACGACATGTGCGTCTCCTCTCCACCTATCCTCCGGGGCTCGACGCCGGCCTGGACATGCCCGAGGGTCAGAAGAATCCATCGAGACGTCATCGGGTTCTGGATTCGGTTGTGCTCGCGCTGGCTGCCATGGAGGGGACTGCACCGTGGGGATGGCCCCTTCCATACGGTCGGCAGCATGAGCTGCTGATGTCGCTTGGGGAGGCCCCAGCGGGCCGGCTTGCCACGAGCCCCCAGCCTCGGCAAAACTGAGCAGAATCTGGATGGTTGCACGCCATTCGTCCATCTGCTCGGCCGCTGGCGGAAACTTCAGCAGCAGCTGAGCTCGCGCCATGGCCTCCGAGGCAGTACTTTGGATGGATGTCGATGATGTCGATTGTGCCATCGCTCGGCTCATGATGGTGCCAGCGGCAGTAACACTGCACCCTCGCTGTCGCTGCAGGGCAACCACCTTGGCGTGGTGTGGCAAAGATGCTTGAGGGCCAGCGGCTCCGTCGAGTGCAGCAGCTTGGTTGGCCCGTCCCGGGGGAGGTGCACGTGCAACGACCACACCCATGATGTGGGCGGCCGCAGGGCGACAGTTTGCCCGGTGCAAGCGCCGTCACCGTGGCTGTGCTCGTCGGTGGGGAAGATGGGCAGAAATGGAGTGGCCCCCTCACTCACACCTTGGGGAGCATGGCTGTCGGGGTGTTGCTGATGCTGCTCTCCTCCGTTGCCTACTACTCCTATGTCGGCTGTGGGAGAAGTGGCGATGGTGCAGCCTGCTCCAACCACTTCCCCAATAGCATCTGCGCCCTCGTGCGTCTCCGCACCCCCCACAGCGTTGGAGGCCACAGGCGGCGGAGCCTTCAAGGTAGATGGGTGAGTTGCAGGACCGGGATTCTTCATGGGAAGCATGGTCGATGGCACCGTCAAAGATGGCGATGGTGATGAAGATGACGTGTGCACGCCTTTGGATTCGCACAAGCGAGCCCCCTACCTGGCGCACCAAAGATGTTGCGGGAAACCATGGCCACCTATGGGACCAGGAGGTCCCTTGCTGGTTCGGCAGGGGGCGACGCATTACACAAAGAGCGGAGGGGCATGGGACAGCACGACCGAGATCACACAAGCGATTTACCCAGGTTCGGGCCGCCCTGAGGCGTAAAACCCTACTCCTGCTTTGGTGGATTGATGGTGGAAAAGGTTGTGGTGGAGCGTACTACACTTGCCTGGCAGGGATTGCCTTGGGGCCGCATCGACTAGGTGTGTATGGGGCTGTGAGTTATCCAACCTTCTAACCCTTTCTAGGGTCTCCATGGGCCTCCTTCTATAGATCAAGGGGTAACCGTAGTGGCAAAACAGTCATTACACACTGATGAGATAGCAAATAGTGCTAGCATACCTAACTCCGCGGGACGACAGGGCGCATTAAATACATCGCTTAGTGTCACATCACTGGTTGCCCGGCAAGGCTTGTCACGCCTGTTCTCATGACACGTCGCAGGACGGGTGTCATCTGTGGGTTTCTCCTGTAGGAAATGGCTTCCACTTAATCATCTTGCGGCTTGACACCGCATCGATCGACAACATGGGTCATGGTTGAGTGGTTGGTGAGGTGGTTCTGCCTTCGTGAGCCCTGGCAGGCCCTACTAGGGTGTCTTGGTTGGATTCTTCAGGTGGTGGCCTCGCCCCTTGCCGGGCTTGCCTACCCGGCAAGGGAGGTCCTTTCTTTTTTGATATTTTACTCCTCTGGCTCAATCTTGGTCCCTCTGATTTGTATGCTAGCCCTTTGAATCTGTTGGTCCTTGTAATCTGAGTTGGGTTGAAGCTTCAATCTTGTTCCCGTGCCTGTGCATAGTCTGGGCAAAAGACCCAGGGTTTGTTGCACCGGCAACCACGTACCTGTACCCGCGCATGCAACAATCATGCACCTAGGGTTTTAGGGTTTATTTGTTTACGGTGCCTTTATGTAATTCTCATGTGTGCGAGACAGCGAGAGACCGACTGTGTGCGTGCGCCTCTTATCTTCATATATGTCCTCCACCATTTTTCTGATGTCCAAAAAATTATACAGTAGTAGTAACTAGCATTGTGCCAATGCGTTGCCACATGATCGAAGTAGATTAATACATATTCACTGATTTGATAGAAAAAAGACTAGTTTTGAAATACGTATATGACTAAAAATATGTTATGTTTGACTCAAAATATATTCCTTTGGTGGTTTTGATGGGATAAGGGAGGAATATGGTTGGTTTCAATATTCGAGAAGTGGTATACCTCTAATTGCTCTACTCTACTCCTATAAAAAACAGAGTTGGTAATGATGGTGTGCCTTCCATCCTGCAATATAGATCGTCCGATTTGTATCTAACGGATAGGAAGGAAACTATGGCCATTTTTGCAAAAAGGAACCCACACCCCTCTCCACATTTGCAAATAAGTCCTTCCCTCGTTCTTCCTTTTCTCTGACAAGATAAAGTACTCATACAAATGCATCTTGATGTTACGTGCAACTCACGGGCATCTTGCTAGTACTCTCATAAAAACAGAGTTGGTGATGATGGTGTGCCTGCCATCCTGCAATATAGGCCGTCCGATTTATATACGACGGATAGGAAGGAACTGTGGCAATTTTACAAAAAGATACCCACACCCCTCTCCACATTTGGAAATAAGGCCTTCCCTCGTTCATACTTTTCTCACACAAGATAAACTACTCATACAATGCATCTTGATGTTCTGTGCAACGCATGGGCATCTTGCTAGTTGTTGCAAAAAGCCCATGTGTGTGTGTGTTGTGTGTGTGAGAGAGACGGAGAGAGGAGGAGGACGGAGTGCATGTGTGACAAAGACACAAAGACTGTGTGTGTGAGAGGTATCAGCTTAAAATGAGGTGATAGTGTGTGTGTGCATGATCGAGAGGGCGTATCTCAAGAAGGGACAAAAAATCTACACAGATACAAGGAGCGCGAGAGAGACATGTACGCGATAGTGGAAGCACAAGTGTGCGGGCGTATAAACCAATCTGAAGGCTAGTCGATCAATGTTTGTGAGAGAAATATGAGTCGAGGTGCAAAGCGAGTGTTTTGTGTGTGTGTGTGTGAGAGAGAGAGAGAGAGACGGTAGTTGGGAAGGGGAGTGGAAGCAGGAGTTGTGTGTGTGTGAGAGAGAGAGAGGTGGGAGTTTGTCTAATCGGTAAACAAATGAATAATGTCAGTTTTATAACTGGGATGGAGACAAAAAGGAGACAGCAACAAATTTTGTTTCTGTGGGAGAGAGTAATTTTAGTGGTGTCGGTGTTACCTGAGGGAATTACACTTTGATGCCAAGTCTATAAACGAATTTCCGGTGAAGTCTCCTATGCTAAATTTAGAAGACATTGAATGGAAAACCTTGTTATGCAATGGTCTCGTTCCCAGGATGAGGAACTGTCTATGATATCACATGACAATTTGAACTTCTACATTTCCGCATGTGCCTTACGGATCACTTTTGTAGGAAATCTGCTTGAAGAAGAATTCCTGTTTGAAAAGGACGAGAGGATATCGCAAATATGTTGCCTGCTGCTTTTCTCTTGTTAGTACATGTTGTCCTATATCACTATACTTGCATTCATGCCTGGTTCATCATATGACAGCAGTATGCATGATAGCTTGCTTATCAATTGTACGCTCCAAATTATTTGATCTGTATGAATGGTTACATTAGTGTAGAATATATCCAATGCCAATGAATTTTTTTAGCTCTGCATTGTTCTTGTAAGTACCTGTTGTCCTTTATCAGTGTACTTATATTGACAACTAGTTGTTCATGTACCATCGCTCTACATCTTATTTTCCTTTGCCCTCCATTTTCTATACATCAGATCTATATTTACTCTAACCATAAGGTTGGATAACACCGATGGTACTGAAGAAGTTTAGCTCAGCATTGCTCTTGGCTGTACCTTTTGCCTGTATCGCTGTACTGACATTTATAGCTACTTGGTTATGTAGCATCACTCTTCATATTATCCTAAATATTCTCCATTTTTCCTTATATTATCACATCTATATTTACTCTCAACAAAATGTAGAATAAAGGCAATGCTTATGAAGAAGATTTTGTGGAAACTTCTTGAATTGCCCCCCCCCCCCAACACCATGGACAAGGACTTTATAGAGCCTGTCTTCACCACTAATGTAAGTTTGTCCTTCTCAAGCCTTCAAACTTTGTTGTGTATATTTGGTTAGGCATGACTGCAACTTCTGTTTATTTTTGGTGTTTGCGTCAAATTGCATGTTTAAAGTTTATTATGTAGTTCATAAAAAAAGTTTGTCCTTCTCAATTTAAGTTTTGAGTTGTACAACGAAGTTCCTTCTTCATACCATGTAAATTAAACTATACAGAGCAAGTGATCTTCTTTTGCACTGCATGTACGCTTCTGTTCTTGATCCGTAATCCAGTGGTGTGATGAACCTACCCACTACAGCACAATGTCACATCCTACAATGTCTTAATTATGAACAATGTCACATCATTCTACTATTATTTAAACCGTCTCTTTATTTGCCAATCTGAAATGGGATAAATTGACAGCACACTAACCATTGATACTTATGAGTTCTTGATCTGTAATCCAGTGCTGTCGTGAAGCTGCCCGCTCCTTCACAATGTCATTTCCTCCCATGTCTTAACCTGAACAATACCTGTAACATCCCAAATTTTCAATTAGGAATGTTATACATAGGACATCATTTGCATATCATATTTTATTTGCATTTTGGTCTTGTGATCCTAAAAATCCTAGGTAACTCAAGGACCCACGGAGAGAGTTGGGGATTTTATTATTTTTCATATTTGAATTTTCTCAAATATTGAAAAGAGGATCACTTTGGTTTTAATTATTTTTCTCTCCAAAATAATATTTCAAATAATAAAATATATGAGAGGAGATAATATGACTTCACCATAATAAAAGAAATATTGGATAAAAAAATGTTAAAATCAAATAAATGATGTTATTTGGATTTTATTGCTATTTTATTTGAATTAGAAAAATATGCATTTTTCAAAATTACATTTTTAGGCCAAGAAAATGTTCACTAAGTTCTAAATATTTTATTTAGACGGTGAATTTTTTTTGGCATTTTTAGATTTTTTTTTATTCAAATAGGATTTTTCTTGGCGGAATCTTAAAAAAACTCTTCGCCTGATTGGGCCGAAGGCCCAGCCAAGCCGGCCCAACTGCGCGTGCCGCTGCCTTCTCCCGCAGCGAGAGTCCGCCCTGCCGCCGCCGGCGGCCGTGTCCGCCTCGGACACGAGTCCCGAGGGGGTGCCCCTCCTGCAAGCCGCCGCCTCCCCTTCCCCTTAAAAGCCGAGCTCGAGGCCACCCTAGGACCCCAAGCCGAAGCGGCCGCCACCTGCTTCGCCTCCCGACGCTGCTGCTCCGCTAACGCGCCACCACCCGCGCCACCGACGCCGACTTCGCCGCCGCCACCCCACCTTATAGCCCCGCGCCGTCGCCGCCGCCGCCGACGCCGCCGCCGCGCTGGATCTCGCCGAAACTACCGCCGACGACCCTGCCCGTTGACCGGTCGATTTTTCTCCGGTTAACCCTATTTTTTAGTTTCGCGGTATATTGTTTTAAATCGGTTTTTCTTGAGTTAAGTTATATAATGGACGTTCGTCCGTTCGTTCGTTTTAACGAACGGTTGTTCGCCGGTTAGGTTCAGACATCGAACGTTCGTTCGGTAGTCTTTTCTTTTTATTTTATTTTCTGTCAGGGACCTATCCGCGATTATTTTTATCACAGATTAGCCCCTGAACTTCAAACCCTCGCCGTTTTTAAACCGTTTGTCCATTTCCATTGAAACCAATGCCAAAATCTTCGTCTTGAACCCCTCTTTATGTTTAATCAACTTGAACAAGGTTTTGACAATTTAAAATTTGGTTTCAAAAAGATTTGTATTCGAAGTTCTTTTGATCGTAGTTTCAGCTCCGTACCTCCGATTTGATCGACTCTTTTTGCAAATCGAACCTCTTCAGTTGAACTTTCAGTTTGGATCTTCTTATTTGAGTTTTAATCATGCAACTTTGATTGAGTGATTACGTATGCTATTGTTTGTTTGCGATAGAATTCCCGGAGTGCGCAGCATGCTACTACGAGTCTCTAGGTTTTGCGGATCATCAGCAAGGCAAGTAACACATTGATCATACCCCTTTATTACCAAGTTTTTATGCATTAGTTACAATCCTCAAACATTGCATGAGTGGGATCTCTTAACATGTGGGTTTTGGGAAGTAGATGATGAGGTAGAACCTATTGCCTTTTATTATCAAACCCTTGGGAGTTACTTCTATGTTATGCTTATACTGCCATGCTATGCTCGTAGACGTGGATTGGGTTTGAGTGTATCCATAACATATGTGAGTTTGTTAATTAATGGTTAACCTAGGCTAGCTACTTAAACACACATCTGGGTGGATTGGTTGCGGGCACCTGGGATATACCAGTGCTGTCCTTTTTGGTTCATCACCCATGCTCAAAGGGATCATAAGATTATTCATGCTAGAAACTTCCATGTGCAGCCACAAGCTGTTATGGGCTCTACCATGGTTGAGTAGGTTGCATGACCTCTTTTGGTGGTGGGCTAGCAGATGTAGGGGAAAGTAGGTGTGACTGTCCACCCAGAGTAAAGAGTTAGTGCTTCTGAAAGACTGTATCTCGGTCATCCGTTTGTCAAACATCATGGAGTGAGAGAAATATAACAGAGGAGATTGAGTCTTGTGGGGAAAAGTGCACAAAGCTCTGCAGAGTGTACAAACTAATCATGGTTAGCCGTGTCCCCGGTTATGGACATCTTGAGTATCTGGTTCTTGAATTATCATGTTGATCTCATCACTCTAAATTAATTTTGTTGGGTTATTAATTACTTGTTTAATTGGGATTGAGATGGGAATTTACCATTCTAAATGTTTATCGACTACCATGATAGTTAAATAAAATATATTCCTTTGTTGTAGGGAAAAATTGGCTTTTTGCAAAAAAAACATTATAACCGTAGAGCCTCCACCAGCCATATATGCATGTAGTGATAGCATTTACCTATTCATTGCTCTACTGTGTTATCTTGCCAGCATATTCCATGTGCTGCCGGTTTCGGGCTGCAACATATCATGTTGCAGACTTTTCAGACGACGAGTAAGGTGCTCTAGGTCGTTGTCGTGCACTCAGCTATGACGTTGGAGCTGATGGACTCACTTTATTTTCCAAGCCTTCCGATGTTATCCTATTTAGATGGCACTAAGCCATATTTATTGTAAGAAGTTCTCTTTTGAGACATCCGATGTAATAAGTGTGTGATTGCTACTCAGCTATAAATCCTTCGAAGTACTATGTGTGTCAGCATTACCGATCCAGGGATGACACTTATGCACAGAGATTTGACTGTTTGAGGTCAGATCGCTACAAGATGGTATCAGAGCACACGTTGAATGTAGGACATGACCACTAAGATAAGCCATAGATCACCGTTCTCTACTCATTTTGACTTCTCTCCATCTTCTACTCTATAGGATGGTGGACACAAGGAACAAGTTTGCACAACCAGATGAAGACACACATTTTGGACGACACTTGAAGGAAGTCACTAGGTACCTGAACATCGGAATACCAAGCTTCACCGGGACCTACACTGCCACTTTACCAGAAGAGGAGCGTTGGATGATTCGAGTTCAAGTTCCAGGAAGGACATTCGTGCCAGTTACTTAACCCATAGAGTTTTCCTTTGATGCACCAACCTGGAGTCTAGGAAAGAGCATGGCAGCTCACATTGCCATAGGACGCATCGATGAAGTTTATCACAAGGATCTTAAGGACACCATCTACCAGATATGTGGGCACCGAGATGAGAAATGGGAGATGATCAGCACCAAGAGGGACAGGTCCATTGCAGCTTTCAACCACGAGTTAAACCAGCACATTCGTCGCCAGGAGAACCAAATGTGTGCAAGCATGATAGATCTGAAGAAGTTGATGACTAGGAACATGGAGTTGGAAGAGGAAATCAAGTCACACACGACGGATACAAGGAGGAAATCACCATACTAGTGGAGATGAATGATGACATGACAAGGAAGTTAGGAGTGTTCATGGGAGACCCTGCGCCAGGAGGAGATGATGACCATCCCAGGGACTACATCATCATCGACGACACCGACTCCGACCCCAAAAGTAGTGATGATGATTATGAAGACGAAGCTGGAGCAGATATCATGGAGTCTTACACCGATCAAAATTTCTAGTAGACCACCACATTATCAGTAGTATTCCCCCCATGTATATAGTGGTAGTCCGAGCACTATAACGATAGTTAGATCGATTGTATGCCCTTGCTTGAAATTGTTTTGGTGTGAACTGAATGTGTTTGTCTCATGTGCATATGGGTAGTGTTTTCTCAGTAGACCTCATTCTATTCTAATCTCTCCCCTCTAAACCCATCAGATGCCTCCGAGATGTGACCCCGAATTTGCCTTCCCACCGGAGCTCACTCTGTTGATCCAATAGCATAATACACTGATGTAGTTGCTAGTCCAGAACCAAGGCAACAACAACAACAACAACAACAACAACAATAACAACAACCCAGCACCACCACCTCCAGTTGACAACTTAGCTCATTTTTTGAGGTTACAACCGCCGGTGTTTTCTAGTAGCACCGAGCCCATAGTCGCTGATGACTAGCTACGAAGGATTGCAAGGGAGTTGACCACTACAGGTTGCATAGATGGTGAGAAGGTGCGTTTTGCCGCACACCAATTGGATGGACATGCAGCCTCATGGTGGGAGAATTACACATCCACCTTCCCTATAACCAATGTTACTTGGGAGCAGTTCCAGCAAGCATTCCGCACTACTCATGTCTCAACTGGAGCTATGAGCATGAAGAAGCGTGAGTTTCGCAACTTACGCCAGGGTAGCCATACTGTGGGGAAGTACGTGGATGTGTTTAGCAAGTTAGCTCATTATGCCCCATATGATGTGGCCACAGATGTCGCGAAGCAGGAGAAGTTTATGGAAGGGTTGAATGATGAGATGAGTATGCAGTTAATGGTGGCAACATTTAACAACTACCAGGAATTGGTAGAAAAGGCCGTAATGATTGAAGGGAAGCAGTAGCAAATTGATAGCCGCAAAAGGAAGTATGGACAAGGGATGTACAATTCAGACGATCAGCAGAAGCCACATTTTACCCCGAACTCGGGAGGATATACCCATAACCATGGAGGCCATACCCATAATGGAGGAAGTTTGCATAACTACAGTGGACCCAAGAATGGAAATGGGAATGGAGCAAGCAGTCAGAACCGCTCTAACCCAGCCACACCCGCCAAGAATGACCAAAGTCACATTACTTGCTTCAAGTGCGGGAAGACCGGACACTATGATAGTGAGTGTCCTGAACTCAAGAATGGAAATGACAATGGAAGCTCTAGGAAGAAGCCCAACCCTTTCAACAGGGGACAAGTGAACCATGTGAGCGTGGGGGAGGTTGAGGAGCAACCAGATGCAGTTATAGGTAAGTTTTTGGTTAAGTCATTTACTGCAATCGTTCTTTTTGATACTGGTGCATCACATTCATACATTTCAAGTTGATTTGTGGATAAGTATATGTTGCCCACCAAAGTTCTTAGGACACCTATGTTAGTAAGCTCGCCAGGAGCGGAGTATATGGCAAGCCAAGGATGTTTTCAGGTGCCATTAACCATAGGTAGGCATGTTTTCCTCTCAGACTTGATAACTTTGGAATCACTAGGATTGGATGTTATAGTAGGAATGGATTGTCTATCGATGTATGTAGGAAATATCGATTGTGCTAGTAAGTCAATTTTGCTCACCACACCGGAGGGAAAAATGATTAAGTATGTATCCAGGCATGCACCAAAGAGGACTCAAGTAAATTCTCTCACGGGAGTTGTTCAGGAGGAAGTGCCTGTAGTGAAGGATTACCCGGATGTATTTCCAAAGGAACTACCAGGCATGCCGCCGGATCGAGACATTGAGTTTTTGATAGAGCTGTTGCCAGGCACCGGACCAATATCGAAGAGACCATACCGGATGCCCGCAAATGATCTGGAGGAGATTAAGAAACAGATTAAGGAGTTATTGGAGAAAGGTTACATTTGACAAAGTTCGTCACCATGGGGAGCCCAGTGCTCTTGGTTGAGAAGAAGGATAAATCTTTGAGAATGGTGGTTGATTATCATGCATTGAATGAAGTGACGATCAAGAAGAAGTACCCACTGCCGATGATCAATGATTTGTTTGACCAGTTGCAAGGAGCTAAGGTATTTTCCAAGATCGATCTTTGATTAGGATACCACCAGCTGAAGATCCGAGAATAGGATATACCTAAGATAGCTTTCACCACAAGGTACGGGCTATATGAGTACACGGTTATGCCATTTGGATTGACTAATGCCCCTGCCTATTTCATGATTATGATGAATAAGGTGTTCTTGGAGTTCTTGGATAAGTTTGTTGTGGTATTCATTGATGATATTTTGGTGTACTCGAAGAATGAAGAAAAACACAAGGAGCATTTGCGTTTAGTTCTCGAGAAGCTCAGGGAACATCAGTTATATGCCAAGTTTAGCAAATGTGAGTTTTGGTTGAAGGAAGTTGGCTTTCTTGGACATGTTATATCAGGAGAAGGTATAGCAGTAGATCCTACCAAGGTGTAGTATGTCACTGATTGGCTAGCGCCCACCTCAGTTGGAGAGATCCTCAGTTTTCTTGGACTCGCGGGATATTATCGGAGATTCATTGATAATTTCTCTAAGATTGTGAAGCCCATGACGGAGTTGTTGAAGAAGGACACCAAGTTTAGATGGACAGATGAATGTGAGGCAAGTTTCCAGGAGTTGAAGAAACATTTGGTTACAGCCCAGTGCTGATTCTGCCAGATATACGCAAGAATTTCCAAGTGTATTGCGGCGCATCTCGCTTAGGACTTGGAGGCGTACTTATGCATGACGGAAGAGTTGTTTCATATGCCTCACGTCAGCTACGACCTCATGATTTGAATTATGCCACGCATCATTTGGAGTTAGCAGTAGTAGTGCATGCGCTCAAGACCTGGAGACATTTTATTATTGGAATTCATTGTGACGTGTACACGGATCATAAGAGTTTGAAGTGCATTTTCACATAGAAGGAGTTAAATCTCAGTCAAAGGAGATGGTTGGAGCTTATAAAGGATTATGATATGAAGCTGCACTATCATCCAGGCAAGGCCAATGTCGTAGCAGACGGTTGGAGCCAGAAGAGTTACGCCAATACCCTCGTAAGTGGAGGATTACCAATAGAGTTAGATGAAGATCTCAGGGAGCTACGTTTGGAGATAGTCCCTAGAGGTTTTGTTGCAGTATTAGAAATTCAGTCCACATTATTGGGAAAGATTTGAGAAGATTAGAAGGATGATAAGGAAATTGCTAAGATAAAGGAGAAGATGAGCAAAGGAAAGGCCAAGGGTTTTCGTGAGGATGAGCATGACACCTTGTGGTTTGAGGGCCATGTTTATGTGCCCAATAATGCAAAGATCAGGAAGTTGATACTTCAAGAAGCTCATGACTCGCCATACTCAATACACCTCGGAAACACCAAGATGTATTTGGATTTGAAGGAGCGTTTTTGGTGGACTGGTATGAAGAAAGATATTACCGAGTATGTAGCCGTATGTGACGTATGTCAGAGAGTGAAGGCAGAACATCAAAAGCCAGCAGGATTACTGCAGCCTACGTCGATACCCGAATGGAAGTGGGACAAGCTTGGCATGGATTTCATCATCGGATTACCCAGGACCCGATCGGGATATGATTCTATCTGGGTAGTAGTGGATTGTTTGACCAAAGTGGATCACTTTGTCCCAGTGAAGACCACCTATACAAGTGCGAAGTTGCCCAAGATATAAATGACTAGGATCGTACATCTGCATGGAGTTCCAAGGAGTACCGTATCAGATACAGGAACACAGTTTATTTCAAAGTTTTGGCAGCAGCTACACCAGACTTTGGGTACCAGGCTAGAGTTCAGTACAGCCTTTCATCCACAGACAGATGGATAGACCGAGAGAGTCAATCAGATTCTGGAGGACATGTTGAGAGCTTCTGCGCTAGATTACGGATCCAGTAGGGATGACAATTTGCCTTATGCAGAGTTCTCTTACAACAACAGTTATCAAGCCAGTTTGAAGATGGCACCTTTTGAAGCTTTGTATGGAAGGAGGTGCAGGACATGGTTACTGTGGGATGAAGTTCGAGACCGTTAGTTGTTTGGACCAGATTTGATCAAAGAGTCCAAGGCGAAGGTTAAGTTGATTCGAGATAGACTAAAGGTAGCTCAGTCCAGGCAGAAAAGTTATGCAGACTCAAAACGCAAGGAGGTAGTCTATGAAATCAGAGACAGAGCCTATCTTTGTGTGTCACTTCTGCGAGGTGTTAAACATTTTGGAGTTAAGGGAAAGTTAGCCCCAAGATTTGTAGGACCATACCGAGTTTTGGAACGTATGGGAGAAGTAGCCTACAAGCTGGAGTTACCCGAAGGACTGTCAGGAATTCATGATGTGTTTCACGTTTCCCAGTTGAAGATGTGCCATGCTGAGATGGCCGATATTCCTATGAGAGATACAGTGCCCCTGGAATCAAATCATTTGGATAGTGATCTGACCTGTGAGGAGAAACTAGTGAAGATTCTCGAGTTTGCCAGCCGAGTCACACGCAGTAAGGTTATCAAGTTTTGCAAAGTTCAGTGGAGCCACCATAACAAGGATGAAGCCACCTGGGAACGAGAGGATGATCTACGGAAAGACCACCCACACCTATTTTCTAGCCAACCCGAATCTTGAGGTGAGATTCACCTTAAGGGGGGTAGGTTTGTAACATCCCAAATTTTCAATTTGGAATGTTATACATAGGACATAATTTGCATATTATATTTTATTTGGATTTTGGTCTTGTGATCCTAAAAATCCTAAGAAACTCCAGGACCCACAAAGAGAGTTGGGGATTTTATTATTTTTTATATTTGAATTTTCTCAAATATTGAAAAGAGGATCACTTTGGTTTTAATTATTTTTCTCTCCAAAATAATATTTCAAATAATAAAATATATGAGGGGAGATAATATGACTTCTCCATAATAAAAGAAATATAGGACAAAAAATGTTAAAATCAAATAAATGATTTTATTTTGATTTTATTGGTATTTTAATTGAATTAGAAAAATATGCATTTTTCAAAATTGCATTTTTAGGCCAAGAAAATGTTCGCTAAGTTCTAAATATTTTATTTAGACAATGAAAATTTGTTTTGGCTTTTTTAGATTTATATTTTTATTTAATTAGGATTTTTCATGGTGGAATCTTAAAAAAAACTCTTCGCTCGACTAGGCCGAAGGCCCAGCCGAGCCGGCCCAACCGCGTGCGCCGCCGCCTTCCCCCGCGGCGGGAGTCCGCCTCGCCGCCACCGACAGCTGTGTCCGCCTCGAACATGCCTCCTGAGGGCGTGCCCCCTCCCGCCAGCCACCGCCTCCCCTCCCCCCTTAAAAGCCGAGCTCGGGACCCCCTGGGACCCCAAGCTGAAGCCGCCTCTGCCTGCTTCGCCTCCCGCCGCTGTTTCCGAGCCGCCGCCGCCGCTACTGCTCCCCTGCCGCGCCGCCGACGCCGACGTTGCCGCCGCCATCCCACCCCGCAGCCCCGCGCCACTCGCGCCTTCACCGCCGTTGCCGACGCCGCCGCCGCGCCGGACCTCGCCGGAACCACCACCGTTGACCCCTCTTGTTGACCGGTCAGTTTTTCCTCAGTTAATGCCGGTTTTTTTAGTTTCGCGGTTTATTGTTTTAGATCGGTTTTCGTTCGGTTAAGTTATATAATGGACATTCGTCCGTTCGTTCCTTTTAACGAACGGTTGTTCGCCGGTTAGGTTCAGACAGCGAACGTTCGTTCGTTAGTCTTTTCTTTTTATTTTATTTTCGGCTAGGGACCTATCCGTGTTTATTTTTATCGCATATTAGCCTCTAAACTTCAAACCCTCGCCGTTTCTAAACCGTTTGTCGAAAGCCAGTGAAACCAACGCCAAAATCTTCGTCTCGAACCCCTCTTTCCGTTTAATCAACTTGAACAAGGTTTCACGATTTAAAATTTGATTTCAAGCAGATTTGTATTTGAAGTTCTTTTGACCGTAGTTTCAGTTCCGTACCTCCGATTTGATCGATTCTTTTTGCAAATCGAACCTATTCAGTTTAAATTTCAGTTAGGATCTTCTTATTTGAGTATTACCCGTGCAACTTTGCTTGAGTGCTTTTGTATGCTATTGTTTGTTTGCGATAGAATTCTCAAAGTGTGCAGCGTGCTACTACGAGTCTCTAGGTTTTGCGGATCATCAGCAAGGCAAGTAACACATTGATCATACCCCTTTATTACCCAATTTTTATGGATTAGTTACAATCCACAAACATTGCATGAGGGGGATCTCTTAACATGTGGGTTTTGGGAAGTAAATGATGAGGTAGAACCTATTGCCTTTTATTACCAAACCCTTGGGAGTTAGTTCTACGTTATGCTTATACTGGCATGCTATGCTCGTAGACATGGATTGGGTTTGAGTGTATCCATGACATATGCGAGTTTGTTAATTAATGGTTAACTTAAGGTGGCTACTTAAACACACATCTGGGTGGATTGGTTGCGGGCACCTGGGGATATACCAGTGCTGTCCTTTTTGGTTCGCCACCCAGGCTCAAAGGGGTCATAAGATTATTCATAATAGAAACATACATGTGCAGCCACCAGCTATTATGGGCTCTAGCATAGTTGAGTATGTTGCATGACCTCTTTCAGTGGTGGGCTAGAAGATGTAGGGGAAAGTAGGTGTAACTGTCCACCGAGAGTAAAGAGTTAGTGCTTCTGAAAGACTGTGTCTCAGTCATCCGTTTGGCAAACATCATGCAGTGCAAGAAATACAATGGAGGAGATCGAGTCTTGTGAGGAAAAGTGCGCAAACCTCTACAGAGTGTACAAACTAATCATGGTTAGCCGTGTCCCTGGATATGGACATCTTGAGTATCTGGTTCTTGAATTATCATGTTGATCTCATCACTCTAAATTAATTTTGTTGGATTATTAATTACTTGTTTAATTGGGATCGACATGGAGATTTACCATTCTCAATATTTATCAACTACCATGATAGTTAAATAAAATATATTCCTTTGTTGTAAGGAAAAATTAGCTTTTCGCCAAAAAACATTATAACCATAGAGCCTCCACCAGCGATATATGCATGTAGTGATAGCATTTACCTGTTCATTGCTCTACTATGTTATCTTGCAAGCATATTCCATGTGTTGACCCGTTTCGGGCTGCAACATATCATGTTGCAGACTTTTCAGACGAAGAGTAAGGTGCACTAGGTCGTTCTCGTGCACTCAGCTATGCCATTGGAGTTGACGGACTCACTTTATTTTCCATGCCTTCCGTTGTTATATTATTTAGATAGCCTTAAGCCATATTTATTGTAAAAAGTTATCTTTTGAGACATTCGGTGTACTAAGTGTGTGATTGCTACTCTACTCTAAATCCTTCGAAGTACTATGTGTGTCATCATTACGATCCAAGGATGACACTTATGCACAGAGATTTGACCGTTTGAGGTCGGATCGCTACAATACCATATTGTGTTAGTGCTATTTTAAACTGTGTTAGCTTATTCGTTAATAAGAAATGTGATGAATTGTCAGCACTGATAGTTATATGTGCAAAACCTGTCATCTATCTTCTTATTTCTCCTTCAGAGTGAGGAAGATATAAGCGTCAAACAAGTGCAGTCTCATCAGCTTGCTTAGCTACTTGTGCTCTAGCTCCCGAGCAGGCTAACCTTTCTTGAACTCTATTGAAGTGTTGTCGGTTTTGTATATTATTTTTTTGGCGTATTTATTTGCACTGGTGGCGATCTTTGATGCACACTAGTAGTTCCGGGCCTTTAATAAAGAGAGTAAACCGCCGGCCCTATTTTCACAAGAAAATTCAATGGGCTTTTAGTAGGCTGAAAAGTAGGTTGGGCCTAAAACATGTCGAACAACTCACGGGCCGATAGCAGGCCGAAATAGACCCCGGCCCATGATCGTGCCAATCACATCACAAGCAGTTAAGAGGCTAAAATTATCTCGGTCCTTATTTGGCCCAATCAGATTATCGGCTGTGAGCAGGCTAGATGTAAAGCGGGCCATAGTTAGGCCCAACTATATGATGGGCTTTTAACATACCGAAATAACTTAGGGCTGAAATGTTAAATGGGCCTTTAACAAGCCAAAACTAATATCAGGCCGTATTACTAACAGAGTCGGGCCTCAAGTGGGCCCAAAATCACAACGTCTAGTTAACGGGCCGAATCTCATATGGGCCATAATTTAGCCCAAAGCCTCTTAAGGGGTCGGATCTGATTTTGGCCTTAATATGGCCTAGGACATGATAGGCTATTAACGGGCCGGATTTCATATGGGCCTTTATTAGGCCCAGAACGTGTCGGGTTGTTAACGGACTAGATCAAATATGGGCCAACATTTGGGCCGAAACACGACAGCCTGTTAACAGGATGGCCCACTAGTGTCCTCAAAGTCTTGTGGGCCTTTAGCTGGGCCGACCCATTATGGTCTGCAAAATCTTGTGGGCCTTTAGTTGGGCCGGCCCATTATGGTCCACACAATCTTGTGGGCCTTTAGTTGGGCCAGCCCATTTAATCTTTATGGGCCACTTTTGGGCCAGTACATGTGTCAACATATCATAGGTGCATCTCACCCATTGGATGAGTGACACATGTGCCCACGCGGAGCTGACAAGTGGTTCAATAGGCCAAAGAGAATTTTACACATGGAAAATCGGCATTGGTCGTGGCTGTTAGCGGGTTATCAGATCCAAAACCAGACTCGATAGCTTAACGGCGACCTATTACGGTGGATGCCACGTGTCGGTCACCCTTGACGAAAGCACTTCCATGACGCGGCTTTTATCATCATGGAAGTGGACACTTTCGTGATGATAATTTTGTTAATGTCATGGAACACTTCTATGACAACATAGGTATGACTATCTTGATTCTGTCATAAAATCGTGATGGTTGTACATGCATGACAGAATAAGTGACCTACTGTGACAAACACGTATCATCATGGAAATGTATTTTTTTGTAGTGTATGTACCAAAAATAGGAAGGCATGTCATATTCACATGTATAATGTGTAAGCTAACACTACTGCAGGATGCTGCTAACGCGACACTACGATCAGAGACCCTTCGATGAAACTGTGTGCGATGCCATAATCGGAGACGGTGGTGTAAAAAAACTGTCAAAAAAGGTCCAAAACATTTGCGATGGAGGATGCATCAAACACGATTCAGATTTTAGTTGCGTGTGCGATGCAAGTCATACGTTCAGTTCAATTAATTATTTGCGATGAGGAGGAACAAAAGAAACGGGCGGCCGGATGGAGGTGTGTGCGATATACAACATACGGTTCACTCGGATGAACTGTTTCTGACTAGGCAACATAAAAGAAACTGTCAGTCAGATGAAGGTGTGTGCAATATACGGCATGCAGTTCACTTGGATGAACTGTTTGCATTCAGACATGAGAACAGAAACGGTTCAACTTAACAAGATGTGTGTGACACGTGGCAAACAGGTCTGTAATCAGAAATGTGTGTGAAGACCGATAAAAACACAAACGGTTGCTGCTAATAAGATATGTGTGTGTTGTGCGATGGGATTGCATACAGAACATAACACACACGCACACACACACACACACACACACATAAGTGTATATATACATATACATCTGGGCTATTCTGTTTCGTGTAACAGAATATTATTCTGTTTCGCGTAACAGAATATTATTCTCTTACCCTACTTGAACTGACATAGTTTACAGGTTGGAGTGACGTGGTTTCTACTTGAACTGGTCTTCCTGCGTGTACGATGGGCAGAAACAAGGGATGCAACGTGGAGCTTCCGGGCGTTCTCCAGTGCGGTGCTGCATGCCATTCATAGCCAGAGGAGACATGTAAGGTGTTCCGCACGTGCGCGCGCTCACCTGTTCATGTTTTGCGATCTGGAGTCACCGGGGTGACGGCGTGGGCATTTGGCGGCGAATGCATTTTGGGCGTTGGTGTTTACCGTGGTGTTCGTAGGCCTCATTTTACGTCCAGTTTGTTGTTTTGGATGTGAGAATTATTTGTATGTTTGAGTTTTTGGAGATAAATTTCATCTGTAATTTCTAATTACAAGTTTTGCTATTCTTGGTCGTTTTCCACGCTCGCCATGCAAATGTGTTCTTCTTTTTCTGTTGTTTTACTTTCAAACTGGTGTTGCAAGGAGAGATGTGAGGATTTTATGAAAAGATTTGTGTTGTCAATTGTAACACCCAGATGCGACTATAGCTCCCACGTGCCGAGGCACGACTTAGAGACATAATCGCATTGAAGGCATATCGCAAGTTAGGCAATCTTCACAACATCCCATGTAATATAAATAATAAAGGGGAGAACATAGTTGGCTTACACTCGCCACGTCAATCAAGTACATAAATAACATTACATCATCCAAACACTCATGGCCCGACTACGGCGCCAAAATAAAAGAGAACCCAACAAGCGACAACGGTCGCGTTCAACCCCAACTGGGCACCACTACTGATCATCAGGAAAGGAAACATAGTAACGTTGAGAGTCTTCGTCGAACTCCCACTTGAGCTCAAGCGTGTCACCTGGAGCGGAATCATCAGGCCCTGCATCTGGTGTAATAGTAATCTGTGAGCCACAGGGACTCAGCAATCTCGCACCCTCGCGATCAAGACTATTTAAGCTTATAGGTAAGGTAGGTTAAAAATATGTGGAGCTGCAGCAAGCGACTAGCAAGTATGGTGGCTAACTTATTCGCAGAAGAGAGTGAGAAGAGGAGGCAAAGCGCGAGCGAGAAACTAGAGAACAACCTGTGCAAACATTACTCCAACACCGTGTCCACTTCCCGGACTCCGCCGAGAAGAGGCCATCACGGTAACACACTTAGTTGATTCATTTTAATTAAGTTAAGGTTCAAGTTATCTACAACTGGACATTAACAAATTCCCATCTGCCCATAACCGTGGGCACGACTTTCGAAAGTTCAAATCCCTGCAGGGGAGTCCCAACTTAGCCCATGACAAGCTCTCACGGTCAACGAAGGAATAGACCTCCTCCCAAGACGTTCCGATCAGACTCGGTATCTCGGTTACTCAAGACACTTCGACAGGTTAAAACAAATCCATCAACACTGCCCGAATGTGCCGACAAATCTCGATAGGAGCTGCACATATCTCTTTCTTAGGGCCACCCAGATGAACACTACGTACAACTAAAACCATCCCTCAAGTTGCCCCGAGGTGGCGCTGCAAGTGGCTCTATTTAGACCAACACTCAGAGGAGCACTGGCCCGGGGGGGGGGTTAAAATAAGATGACCCTTGAGTCTGCAGAACCCAAGGGAAAGAAAAGGATAGGTGGCAAATGGTAAAACCAAGGTTGGGCATTGCTGGAAAAGCTTTAATCAAGGCGAACTATCAAGGGGTTCCCATTATAACCCAACCGCGTAAGGAACGCAAAATCCGAGAACATAACACCGATATGACGGAAACTAGGGCGGCAAGAGTGGAACAAAACACTAGGCGAGAGGCCGAGCCTTCCACCCTTTACCAAGTATATAGATGCATTAAGATAACAAGATAATATAATGATATCCCAACAAGTAAATAAATGTTCCAACAAGGAACGGCCTTCAATCTTCACCTGCAACTAGCAACGCTATAAGAGGGGCTGAGCAAAGCGGTAACATAGCCAATCAACGGTTTGCTAGGACAATGGTGGGTTAGAGGTTTGACATGGCAATTTGGGAGGCTTGAAAGCAAGTGGTAGGCATCGTAGCAATGGCATAGCAAAAGAGCGAGCAAACTAGCATAGCAAAGATAGTAGTGATTTCGAGGGTATGATCATCTTGCCTGCACAGTTGTCCGAGTTGACTGGATCCTCGAAAGCAAACTCAACGGGCTCCTCGTTAGCGAACTCGTCTCTCGGCTCTACCCAAACAAGACAAACAAGCAACAAGGATACAATCAACCACGTGCAAACTCAAACAACGCAATGCAAAGATGGTATGCTATGTGGGATGCGATGCGGGATGCGAAATGCAAGATACGACAGGAAATGCATGAACTTGGCCTAACTTGGAATTCCAAGTGTGCCACTGGAAAGATGAGACGAAATCTCTTGAAAATGATATAAAGAACGCCGGAATCGGAGTTACGGTTTGGAAATGGCAAGCGATTCAAAAATGACACCGGTCTGCGATTTACAGCAAGTAGCCAACTAAATGCAATGAGGTGAACATGCTACAGCAACCAAACATGACAACAAAATACATGGCAGGGATGCACACAAGATGCTTAACAAAAGTCTAGCACTGAGCTACGGCCAATTCATCCATTAACAGGTTCAAACAAGCATGGCAAAAATGCATATGACAAACAGATCTCAGACTTAGTGAAATTAACACAAGCCTGGAATTTCAGATCAACTAGCCCTCTTCGGAGCAACAAAACTACATGCTACAGGATCTGAAAATGGCAAAGTAAAGCATGGCATGGAGCTACTCAAAGATCTTAACAAAAGTCCCTTAGTGACCTTGAGCCAAAAGGGATCAGAAAATACAATGCAAGCATGTGAACATAGCAAAAACATAATCAGTTTTCATACTTAGTGAAAACTGGAACAAGCTGAAATATATCTCAAGTAGGCATGTTTACGAGCTCGATGCACTCACTACGGTGCAAGTCATGGCAATACAAGCATACACCCAACAAGAAGGCACAAAATGCAAGCTAGACATGGCAAGAACAATAGCACCGCATGCACGAATCAACTACAACATCACTATCAAAATTGCAAACAAGTTGACAATCTGCCCAGATTCACAAAGTAGCAAAAGTAGAGCTCGATTGACTCAAGCTAGGTGCTCCATAATTGCAAACAAAGACATGTATGGATAGAGCACTACAATCTTAACAAAACATCCTTACTGATCATCCTCAAAAGAGGCACGGATCACTAGGAAACAACATGAACATATGACAACATGAGATAAATAGTTCCAGGACTTAGTGAAATTACAAAGTCCCTGAATACAGACTTAGCAAGTGCACCACTTTGCAAGCTTGCACAAGTCACCACACACATCACAAAAATACATGGGTTGCACCTCTGGAAAGATGACAAAACCCTTAACAAAACACATGTCGAGCATCAGGGCATAGCATGCACACATTAATCATGGCAAAAATGACAAAAACCTAAATGGAGTAGCAGATCTGACAATTAACTCAAGTAGCCCTCTTCTAACAGCATTTCGGGCATCAATATGAACTCAAATGAAAATGATGCAATGGAATGAAATGATGTACTCTCTGAGATGAACATTTTGATATGCTATATGCATGAATCGGAGCTACGGATGCAAAGTTACGAAGCGATGAACAAGGGAACATGGATCTGGGATTTCCGAGGACTTAGTAGAAATTTATACCCTGTGTAAAAAGTCAATGGGACGAGGATATCCCGGGACGGAGGGATCCGGGCGGCGCGAGGTTGTTTGGTTGGTGGACTTGGTGTATCTGGTCCACCCTGAGTGGATCCGGCCGGGACGGGCTCCGGCGAGACGAGGCGCGAACTCCGGCGATGGCCGGTGGAGCTCCGGCGACCTGGTGGCGAGGAGGAGGCGAGGCCGAGGCGATGTGGGGGCGCGGCCGGGCGGCGGAGATGGCGGCGAAGCGCGGCGAGGTGGCGGCGCACGGTGGCACGGCGGCGCAGCGGCCGGCGAG
>NC_041390.1:179956916-179968770 GCF_002162155.2 Triticum dicoccoides
GCAGCTGGGCGGCGTAGGCGGCGGGGAGCAGCGGGCGTGGGCCTCGCGCAGGCGGCGGCGGCGGAGAAGATCGGGCCCGGCGGGCCTGCCTCGGGCCCGCAGGGCCACGGGGGCACGGGGAGAGAGAGGAGGCGGGGCGCATGACGTGGCGGCGCGGGATAGGTGGAGGGAGGCGGCGGCGCTGAGGTGGCATCCTCCCATTGGTCGGGCGACGTGGCGGCGGGTGGTGGACACGTCCGGTGCGGCGTGGACGCGTCCGGCGACGCGAGAGGAGGAGTTTTTGGGTTTGGACTGCGGGATTTCTGAGGGGATCACATATTTATAGGTAGAGGGAGCTAGGAGAGTCCAAATGACGTGCGGTTTTTGGCCACGCGATCGTGATCGAACGCTCTAAATGATGGAGCAGAGTTAGGTGGGTTTTGGGCCAAATTGGAAGGGTGTTGGGCTGCAACACACACGAGGCCTTTTCGGTCCCTCGGTTAACCGTTGGAGTATCAAACGAAGTCCAAATGATACGAAACTTGATAGGCGGTCTACCGGTAGTAACCCAAGGCCGCTTGGCAAGTCTCGGTCCAATCCGGAAATGTTTAATTCCCACACACGAAAGAAAGCTAGAAATGACCACCGAAGGAGAACGAAACGCCGGAATGCAAAACGGACAACGGGGAAAATGCTCGAATGCATGAGACGAACATGCATGCATTTGAAAATGCATATGATGACACGATATGCAATGCATGACATGCAAGCAATGACAAGGCAAACAACAGCGGAAAACTGGAGGACACGTGGCACATCGGTCACGGGGCGTTACATCAATTTTGCTTCTTTGAGTTGTTTCTACCCCGGATTCCCATGTTATTTTGTTGTTGGCAGAGGTGGTGTATGGCGGCTGACTGTAGCCTGCGATTTCTTGTAATCTGGTAAAACTATGTAATTAAGTTGTGTGTTTTTCAGTGTTGTTTGAATTGCTGTCCTATGGGTTGTTGCACTGCTCCATGTCAAAGTTGTCTAACTATGCATTGACATCGAAGTAAGTATTTTCTACTGGCTGCCTACCGATACCTCTGCACTTTGAGTATAAAGCCCGATCCCTCTGTCACTTTCGTTGTACAGCTGCAATCAAAGAAAAGCGAGATGGATCCTGAGCTAGGAGAGGTCACAGACGAGGAGGGGGATGCCGTCGATGTGAGGGCTGTAGTAGCGGTGCAGAGGACAAGGAGGAGGCGCAGGCGCAGGCAAATGGCACGACGTGCTGCCGAGGAGGAACTGGAGGCAGAGTTCAAGAGATGCCTTGCGGGCAAGGTGATGGATACTTGCAACTCCAATGAACTGGAGATTCTTTTCCCAGAGGGCAGGGGAAGGACCATATTCAGATCATCAGTTGGGCTAGGGTGAGAGCAGCCACGGCTCCACATCCATCCACCAGGGCCAAATGGCGTCATTTCTTTGATCGTTATGACTGAAGTACTAAATATTATGTTTTTAAGATTTGTGTTGTGAGGGAGCAGATGTTTGTATGACTAAAGAAATTCAACTATTTACCTCTGAATGTGTTGTTTTATCTGCAAATGTTTGTTATGTGCACTTTTGAACTGCTGGCTTATCTGAAGTTGAACTGATTTGCGGAAAAATGTTGCATGGCTTGTATAATAACTATGTCCTACTAGCTGGCTGCCCACCTGCCTATTTATTATTTTTATAATCTACCAGTCTCCCCCGCTATAAATTCTATCCATCCATGGGTGGTGTGTGGCTCAGTATCCCCCTCCTTTTTCTTCCTTCTTCCAGAATCAGATCTAGGTTCCTCCCACTTCTCTTCGTTGTTTTCTTCCATGTTTCTGTGTGTTCCATGGAGGATTGCTCATGCGGATGCCTGGCAAAGATGGCGCACATAGCTGACGACTATGTGTACGGATCTGGTTTGGAGCTCACCCAAACTCAGCGCCGTGGGCAACATTCTTGTCTGCTGTACAGCAAGCATGGGTTTCGTGCACCCTATGTTTGTCGCCTAACGGTTGGGGACTTGAGGGAATCATGGGTATGTGTTTCTATTCATTTTGTTTTCTACTTTTTTGTAGGTCTCTTTTTGAATCCCATGGACTGAATCTGTAGTTTAGTTTTATCAATAGATTGTCAATAATTTTTATTTGGTTTTGTTAAAATTTAACAGTAGGGATTTCTGTGTGTATTTGCTCAATACTTGACAGTATTTTATCCATTTTTGTATAATCCTTGATCTGTTTTTGTCAAATGTTTTTACTCTAGGTGTATTGATATGTATATTTCTTCAGTTTAGTCAGTTCATATGACTAGTTAGTTTGGTGTTATTGTTTTGGTTCAGATTTTTTCTTTTTAGTTTGTTATGCACACCATTCCAAGATTTGTGTAAAAATCTAGTTATGTCAGGTGTTCACTTTGTTTTCGACTCCCATGCCCATTTGCAGAAAATTTCACCCAGGATCAGGATTGTTGCTCCTAGTTCCGGGATGCTAAAGATGGAGACTTCAGACTAAAACGGGTATCAGTTGATGGAAGCTGCCTACCACATCGACTTTGAAGGTTGCATCAACCTAACTGCTGGGTGGAAGGAGTTTGTGGCAGAGTTTGGATTTGAGGATGGTGATGTGGTCATGGTTATGTTCTCCAGGGAAGATGAATCTCTGACATTCAGAATTTATGTCTTGTAGGTTTAAATGTGGCAAATGATGTCTGTTGCAAGATTTGTGTATGTTTGATTTTGTTGCCGTATTTTTTCTTCAAAACATTTGCATGTGAGATGGTTGAATTCTATGGTATTATCAGATGGTTTGGAAAAATTTATGTAATGCTTTACTATTGTTTTGCTCAAGCTAACTGTTTTTTATATATTCTTTATATTTGAACTGGAACAATTACAGTCGAACTGATGGGCATCCTTTGTTTTGAGTGGGATATTTTCATGTACATAGCTCGCAGATGGAGCTATACACTCATGATGTTTGTAGGACCCCGTTTGGGTTTTGAGTTTGCTAAACTTACATGTTATTAATGATAGTACTGAACTATTTAGGTTGTCAATGACCAATCAAATTTGTTTGTTGTATAGAATTTTTTCTTACTTTTTTACATGAATTTTAGAGCACAATTTTTCTTTTTCCAGTTGAATAATGATAGTTCTAGTATTTTTTAAAATAAAAAGAATTTAAACTTTGCTGCACAATACTAATTTTACTTGAACCTTATGAATTGTAGTAGTTGAACTTTTTATAAATTTGTTTTTGAAATTTTTATTACAATCTTCTATGTTTAATTTTTCAATATATATATATATATATTTTTTAGTTCTTAAAATTAACATGTGTTTGAACTTTTTAATTATTTGTTTTGAACTGATTTCTTGTGAGGTTTTTTTAAAATTATCTGCATTTCTTTTTTATTTGGTCGTGCGTGATTGGCTGGAATTTTGTAATGGGGCGAACTACTCTATTGGGCCATCCGCCTGATTTGTTGTTTTCAGCCCAGATAGCTCGTCCGTGCGGCTGTGCAGTGTGGCGTGCACGTGCACTATGGGTTTAGTCCCACCTTGCTAGTTGAGAGGGCTCTGAACCTATTCATAAGCGCAGCCGAGGATCACCGGTCGAACTCCTCTGAATACTTACCTGAGTGCTTATACATGGCACTCTCTCTCTCTCTCATGACCTGTGGGCCCTCGTCGGCGGGCCCTTTGATGTGCGGATTACTAGGGATTCACCCACGGGCTCGAGGTCAAGTGTCTAGCAGCGTCAGGGCCTGCGCCTGACCTTGGGCGATCAATTTTTTCTTTTTTTGTTTGTTTGAATCTAGTACATGACTCCACCAATAACATGGACTGATACTTTTTGTTCTAGTTCTTGTGAGTTTTGTGTAATTGTAATGTATAATATTTTTTATTCTTAGCATTTTTCTTTCTAGTTATTATTTTTGGCCTAACATAACCATTTTCTTAAGTAATAAATGTTGTCCTCTACTTGAAACTGACACCTTTTTTATAGTGTGTTTCCCTAGCTTTCTCTTTGTTGTCATTCTTTATCGGATTTCTGTTGGATTTTTTAATGAATATCTGGGTTAAATATATAGGGACTGATACATCTCCAATGTATCTATAATTTTTGATTGTTCCATGCTATTATATTATCAACTTTGGATGTTTATGGGCTTTATTATACACTTTTATATCATTTTTGGGACTAACCTATTAACCCAGAGTCTAGTGCCAGTTTCTGTTTTTACCTTGTTTTAGAATATCGCAGAAAAGGAAAACCAAATGGAGTCCAATTGACCTGAAACTTCACGAAACTTATTTTTGGACCAGAAGAAGCCTACAAGACTTGGAGTGCACGTCAGGGGATCTACGAAGAGGCCACGAGGCACGGGGGCGCGCCCACCCCCTGGGCGCTCCCTCCACCCTCGTGCGCCCCTCGTGGCCCCCTGACGTACTTCTTCCGCGTATATATCTCCATATACCCTAAAAACATCCGGGAGCACAATAGATCAGGAGTTCCGCCGCTAGAAGCCTCCTTAGCCACCGAAAGCCAATCTAGACCCGTTCCGGCACCCTGCCGGAGGGGGCAATCCCTCTTCGGTTGCCATCTTCATCATCTTGGTGCTCTCCATGACGAGGAGGGAGTAGTTCTCCCTCGGGGCTGAGGGTATGTGTTTGATCTCTCTCTCGTGTTCTTGAGGTGGTGCGATCTTGATGTATCGCGAGCTTTGCTATCGTATTTTGGATCCTATGATGTTTCTTCCCCCCTCTACTCTCTTGTAATGGATTGAGTTTCCCCTTTGAGGTTTTCTTATCGGATTGAGTCTTTAAAGATTTGAGAACACTTGATGTATGTCTTGCCGTGTGTATCTGTGGTGACAATGGGATACCACGTGAGTCACTTGATGTATGTTTTGGTGATCAACTTGCGGGTTCCGCCCATGAACCTATGCATAGGGGTTGGCACACGTTTTCGCCGTGATTCTCCGGTAGGAACTTTGGGGCACTCTTTGAGGTTCTATGTGTTGGTTGAATAGATGAGCCTGAGATTGTGTGATGCATATCGTATAATCATACCCACGAATACTTGAGGTGACATTGGAGTATCTAGGTGACATTAGGGTTTTGGTTGATTTGTGCCTTAAGGTGTTTTTCTAGTACGAACTCTAGGGATGTTTGTGACACCTATAGGAATAGCCCAACGGATTGATTGGAAAGAATAACTTTGAGGTGGTTTCGTACCCTACCATAATCTCTTCGTTCGTTTTCTGCTATTAGTGACTTTGGAGTGACTGTTTGTTGCATGTTGAGGGATAGTTATATTATCCAATTATGTTATTATTGTTGAGGGAACTTGCACTAGCGAAAGTATGAACCCTAGGCCTTGTTTCAACATATTGAAATACCATTTACGCTCACTTTTATCATTAGTTACCTTGCTGTTTTTATAATTTCAGATTACAAATACCTTTATCTACTATCCATATACCACTTGTATCACCATCTCTTCGCTGAACTAGTGCACCTATACAATTTACCATTGTATTGGGTGTGTTGGGGACACAAGAGACTCTTTATTATTTGGTTGCAGGGTTGCTTGAGAGAGACCATCTTCATCCTACGCCTCCTACGGATTGATAAACCTTAGGTCATCCACTTGAGGGAAATTTGCTACTGTTCTACAAACCTCTGCACTTGGAGGCCCAACAACGTCTATAAGAAGAAGGTTGTGTAGTAGACATCAGGGACCGCACCGAGTGGCATATTTGTACTGATAGATTTTTTGTATGGACTGAAGAACATCTATCTTTTTTAGAGGTGCGTTGGTGCGTGGTGTGGTGCTTATGGTGCTTTTATGAGTAACCGCACTGCGCCTGTCAAACGAGCGCACTACCGTGTTAGCGCACGGCCCAGCCAGGGGGGACCCCCTCCCCCATTTCGGCGAGGCCGAGCCAGGAACGAGCCGTACCAGGCGACAACGCGGCGTTCCGCGGCGTCGCATGCGGAGGCGAGTCCGTAACATGACTTGCCCCCGCACCGCACGGCACCGAGGGGCATAGTTGTACTGACACATCTTCTGTGTATGGACTTGCCCCCATTATCTATCTTTAGGGGTGTGTGGGTGTGTGTGGGGCGGGGGACAAAATAACTGCACTGCGCCTGTCAAACGAGCGCACTGCTGCGTTAGCGCGAGGCCGAGCCGGGCGGGATGGGGTCGGGACCCCCCTCCCCCATCCCGGCGAGGCCGAGCCAGGAACGAGCAGTAGGAGGCGACGACGTGGCGTGCCGCAGTGTCGCATGCGGAGGCGAGTCCGTAACATGACTTGCCCCTGCACCGCACCGAGGGGCATAGTTGTACTGACAATTCTTCCCTATATGGACTTTCCCCCATTATCTATCTTTAGTGGTGTGTGGGAGCGTGTGGGGGGGACAGAATAACCGCACTGCGCCTGTCAAACAACCGCACTGCCACATTAGCGCGAGGCCGAGCTGGGGGGAGGGGGGTCAGGACCCCCCCCCCTTCCCCATCCCAGTGAGGCCGAGCCAGGAAGGAGCCGTAGTAGGCGACGACGCGGCGCGCCGCAGCGTTGCATGCGGACGCGTGTACGTAACATGACTTGCCCCCGCACCGAGAGGCATAGTTGTACTGACACATCTTCCTTGTATGGACATGCCCCCATTATCTATCTTTAGGGGTGTGTGGGTGCATGTGGGAGGGACGGAATAACCGCACTGCGCCTGTAAAACGAGCGCACTGCCGCGTTAGCGCGAGGCTGATCCGGGGGGAGGGGGGTCGGGCCCCCCTCCCCCATCCCGGTGAGGCCGAGCCAGGAATGAGCCACAGCAGGCGACGACGCAGCGTCGCATGCAGAGGCGAGTCCGTCACATGACTTGCCCCCGCACCGCACCGAGGGGCATAGTTGTACTCACACATCTTCCTTCTATGGACTTGCCCCCATTATCGATCTTTAGGGGTGTGAGGGGGGGAAGAGAATAACCGCACTGCGCCTGTCAAACGAGCGCACTTCCGCGTTAGCGCGAGGCCGAGCCCGGAACAAGCCGTAGCAGGCGACGACGCGGCGTGCTGCGATGTCGCATGCGGAGGCAAGTCTGTAACATGACTTGCCCCCGCACCGCACCGCACCGAGGGGCATGCCGAGGTGAGTCCTTAACATGACTTGCCCCCATTATCTTATCTTTTTTATGGGGAAAACCAGCACCATTATGAATTATTATTTCATTTGTACTTTTTGATAATTTTTATTATACTATTGTGAGTTATTATTTTTACTTCAACCATTTGTTTTCTTCCTCTATATTAATTTTTTATTGTATTTAATTTTTGCTATTATCTTTGGTAACTTCCCAGAGATAGTGGGCTTTGCCACGATTATGGGCTTTAGCTGTCGGTTTTCTCCCACTCACCTTTTAACCACCTCTCTCCCCCGTTCCCCTCCACTCGCCTCCCCAAGTCGATTCCTTCTTTGTTCCCCTCTTCTTCTCTTCTCGTAGAGAAGTTGCTTCTCCTGTTTCGCCGCGGGAGCGTCGGCCGGCGGGTTGAACCCCAGGGGTGGAGGTCTGGGTGCTCTGTTTCCTCCTTTTGCTCTACCATCGACCGACCTTGCGTCCCCTTATCTACATATTTTCCCTGTATTTCTAAGCTATTGCTATCTTGTTGTCTCAGGCTGGATTCGCCAGGGTTCCTTTGTGTCGGTGTACTAGAGTAGGGGTACCCTAGTATCCCGAACTTGTGCACGGGCAGTCGCAGCATCCCGCGGCAAGGCTTGCCGGGTGACCGCCAAGGTCCTCCGTGGTTCCTTTGGAGCCATTCAAGAACAAAGTATCCAAGCCAAGGAGACAAGATCCCGGCAAGAGGAGCTTGCCGGGAAGGCCAACCAAGGCATCTCAAGGAACTTGCCGCGACACGCCACGCGTCCCGGCAAGGCCCGGTGAGCGACAAGCTCCCGGACGCGACAAGACAACGACCGCGGCAAGGCGCTTGCCGCGGCAAGCCGCCACTCTGTGCCCGCGCTCCAGCACATCCACCAACGTGTCGCTCTGGGACCCTTCCAGGTGTACGTGGCGGGAGGCTGTGCAGCCAGCGGTGCACGGTGGCAAGCGGCGCTGACAAGATTGCCATCGTGGCGAGCGGTGGCGTCCCTGACGGTCCCTTTTGCACTATTTGAGCGACGCAGACAGGCATTTAATGCCTTTGTCCCCTGCCGTCAGGGTTAGGTATGATACACTGTAGCAGGTAGATGTACAAACCGCAACACCTTTCCATTTTTACCCTTGTCTACGTTGCCACCTGTCGGTGACCCCTTGAGTATATAAAAGGAGGCCCATGCGCAACGTAGAGGGAGGGGGAGGAAGAGAACACTCACACTCGGTCTCGTTAGCTGCTGGGGTGTACCGTAGCACTTCGCGCTCCCGAGCAAGAACTCAATACAAACCACAAAGCAGGAGTAGGGTTTTACACATCCGTGCGGACCGAACCTGGGTAAACTGCTCGTGTGCTCCGCCTCGATCCGCTCTTCGTGCGACCCTCGCCCCCGCCGAACCGAAAGGGACTCGTTCCGCCGGTCCCATGGGTGCTCGTGGATTAGTCCCCCGACATCCTTGGCGCGCCAGGTAGGGGTGTCGAGGTTTTGTGAACCAGATTCGGTGTTCACACGAGCTAGATCTTCATCATCTTCATCGACATGCCGCCGAAGAAGAAGGCTTCGGAGGCGGCTGCTCCGTCTGCGCCGAACCCACCACCGCCGGAGCAAACGGCTGATGCGGCAGACGCCGGCGGAAGAACGAGCGTCGACGAGGGAGCTCACGGTGCTGCCAGGTCCAAGGACAAGGCTGCGCTGCCCATCGGCGGCGTAGCCGGCTCCCACAACGACCGGGCGCACTCCAAGACCTCGGCGTCCGTACATGCACCGCGCCCATCTCAGGAGGCGCGGGACCGGCAGCGTCATGGTACTCACGGTACCATGCGTTTGCTGGACCAAGATCGAGCTGGTGGATCTCGGAGTGCTCAAGACCAGCATGCACGCCAACATGCTGGCACGAGTGAGGCACGGTCGCCTGGACGGGATACTGCTCCTTCTAACATAGTTAGGAGTCCGAGCATATCCCGCTCCTTGCACCGTTCGCCACCGCCACCCGCCACTACAACAGAAGCTTTGGCGCGAGCTCAACTGCTCCTGGACTACCCTCCAACGGCAGACAAGATCGATGACTGGAGGGCCACCATTCAGAGTCTCATCGGCTTCGCCAACGGCGACACTTAACGGCAGCCGAGCCCGTTGCAGCCGCGGCAAGTCATCCAGGCACGAGCCGGTGGTGACAAGACCGATGGGGGTGCAACCACTGTGCACTCTCCGCCCCGAAGGCCAAGATCGCCGACTCGCCGGATCCACCTCGACAGTGACTCCACCGCGTCATCAGATCCACGAGCTCGTCGCGATCAGCGCCAAGTTCTTCACAAACGACAGCAAGAAGACGCTCGTACTCGCATCAAGCGCAGAAGAGAAGCGTGACGTCAATCGGACCAGCGCGCTGGGCCCTCTGTCGACATGCATGCGCCAGGGGAACCAGGCGACTTGCCGTACGCGGTAGGTTGCCCTGCGTTTACTCGTGAGCTGCGGCAAGTCCAGTGGGCCAGCACGAAGAATTTCAAGCCAGACGTACCAGAGAAGTACGACGGCAAGTCGCATCCGTCGGAGTTCCTCAGCATCTACACCATCGCGGTGCAAGCTGCCGGGGGGCGGGACGACAAGATCCTTGCCAACTACTTCCCGCTGGTACTCAAGCCCAATGTCAGGTCTTGGCTCATGCATTTGCCGGACAACTCCATATCCTCCTGGGCAGACCTATGCCATCAGTTTTCGGCGCCTTTACAGGCGGCCACAAACCTCATGGCCAAGAAAGTGACCTTCACCTGCTCGCCCAGAAGGAAGGAGAGCCCCTGCGCAAGTACATTCAGAGATTCAGCCATGTACAGCACAACATCCTAGATGTCCACCCTGCCGCGGTCATCAGCGCGTTCCATCAGAACGTGCGTAACCGCAGGATGAGGGAGGAGATGGCCGACTAGTGTGCACGCGCTAAGGAAGGGAGGAAACTCCCCGGAGAGAATACAGGAGCAGGAAGATCTGACAGCGAGGATGCTGCCCCGGCAAAGAAAAACCGGCGGCGGAACAACAGGAAGAAGAAAGGCAAAGATGTGCTAGTCATTGAGCAGTCCGGCAATGAAGGTGGCGCCAAGAAAGCCAAAGCTGGTAGCTCCGGCAAGGATATTGCCGCATGCACCAACTGCCATGCTGTGGCGGTCGCCGACAAGCAGGACGGCACCGACAAGCAGTACTGCAAGATCCACCGCACCAAGGGCCATGACCTCCAGAGCTGCAAGAAGGTCGAGCAGCTTGTCCAGCAGCAAAAGGCTGAATACGAGCGACGCGACAAGGAGAGGGCCCAAGGAGGCGCTGGAGAATCCGGCAAGAAGCGCGCCGGCCGGGGAGGACGCCGCGGCAAGGCCAAGCAGCGGCATGGAGACAGACCTCCCCGCGGCCGCGACAAGGATGAAGATGACAACGACGACGAAGACATGGATGATGTCGAGATCAGTGAGCAGGAGTTCCAGAAAGCCACAGAGGTCTTGTGCGTTGATGGCGGTGCTTCTCTGCATACTTCGCACCGCCAACTCAAGCAGTGGGTGCGGGAAGTCAATGCAGCGGAACCACCTGTTGAGTCACGCAAGCTTCTGAAATGGTCCAGCACGCCTATCATCTTTGATATTGAGGACCACCCTGATCGCACAACTGCGGTCGGGTGCTTGCCGATGTTGGTTTCACCAACTATCCGCAACCTCAAGGTCACTAAGATGCTAGTTGACGGCGGGGCTGGCTTGAACCTGATCTCCTCCGCTGTACTCCAGAAACTCCAGATCCCTGACAGCGAGCTTGAAGAGACCGGCACATTCCAAGGAATCAACCCGGGAAGGAGCAAGCCGAAGGGGAAGGTCACGTTTGCTAGTAACGTTTGGCAGCGAGTTGAACTTCAAGACTGAGAGGGTCACTTTTGACGTTGCCGATTTTCCATTGCCTTACAATGGGATATTCGGCCGTCCAACACTCGCCAAGTTCATGGCAGCCTCTCACTACGCATACAACATGCTGAAGATGCCAGGCCCGATAAGCGTCATCTCTGTCCCTGGCGACAAGAAGGATGCTCTTATCTGCGCCGACAAGATCTACCGGGAAGCGGCAGCCGCAACAGATTGCAAGTCACCTGCCGTTGAAGCTCCCGGGGGGAAGAAGAAGACCAAGTCCGGCAAGAGTTCTGATGCCCACTCCGGCAAGCGCACCTCTTCGGAGTGCCGCGCTGCCGTCGAGGACGCACCATCGAGCTCCACCAGCAAGTGTAAGAAGACAATGGCAGCTCCGCCAGAGACCAAGAAGCTCTTTGCCATCAGCTACCAAAAAGCAGACGGCAAAGAACTGGCTGATGGCAAAGACCAAGTTTGCCATCAGCCAGTTCTTTGCCGTCTGCTAGCGGACGGCAAAGATTCTTTGCCGTCAGCTAGCGGACGGCAAAGAGGGAGGGGCTCCACTGACGAGCTGCAAAAATAACCTAACGGGCCCCTCTTTGCCGTCCGCTAGCGGACGACAAAGAGCAAGAAGGCGGACGGCAAAGGGTGGCGGACGGCAAAGAGGGAGGCCCCACGTAACGTTAACGGGGCCGCGCCCCACACCCCCCTCCCTCTCTCTTTCTCTCCCACCTCCACCGCCCCGTCGCACCATGCCCCGCCGCCGCCCCAGCGCCCCCCGCCGCCGCCCCGGCACCCCCCCGCCCCGTCGC
>NC_041390.1:179969905-179977711 GCF_002162155.2 Triticum dicoccoides
CAGGACACCCCGACCACCGACACCTCCCGAAAAGGTGTTCTTTGGCCTTCCAGAGGCCGACGGGGTCATATATTTGTGAATTATTAGTTAGGTCATATATTTTTCGATTTTGTTATGAAAAACATCATATATAATTGTGTTGATCGTGTAGTTTTAAATGTGCAGTTGTTTCATCGCTGCGAGGTTTGGTGTTCGACGACCTCGCCGTGCGTTTGACGAGCTCTGCCCCTTCGTTCGTGGGTGAGCACAAATGACAAGTCCTCCTCCCCCATTAATTATTTGATCTATTCCGATGAAACTTGATAGCTAGCTATATATGTGTCTTGAATCATCAGTATGCGTAACCAATATGTGTCTCCCGTTCGAAAGCGTCATAGTTATAAATATCCATGCATTTGCATATTTATAACCTTGATTCTTTCGAATTGTCCAACGCTATCCATGGACAGCCCGAGTATGTGTAGATTGGGTTCGTTTTCCCATATGCTTTGCTCCGGATCCGACGCATATATTTCGTCAGTGCCTCCCCTGTTGTTCTCCAGGTACACATCCTCGCTGTTTATTGCAGAGACGTGTATCAGGAGAACAGCGGGGAGGTGCTGCCAAAATTTTGCATCGGATCCGGAGCATAGCATGGGAAAATAAACCCAATCTACACATACACGGGTGGGATTAGGACCTATCATTACCTATTAGAGTGTAGGTTGCATGGACGTAATAAAATTGACAAAGTAGATCAACTGATGAATATATACATGGTGAATTACATATATAATTGTTGTGTGTCCAGTAGCTCTGAAAGTCAAGATGAGTGACCGTGCTTGGATGTATACCGGTCACACTGGTCAGAACAAATGGAGCGCTGAATGGTTCACAAAAACTAAGGGGTTTGTGCAAGCCGCATTTGCAAATGGCCAAAAGAAAACCTGGTGCCCCTGTTTCCGGTGCGGCAATTGGGAAAAGAAGACAGAGGCTGAAATGGGCAAACACCTGCGGAAGAGTGGTTTTACGCCCGATTATATGGTGTGGACATTTCATGGTGAGTCTGCCCAACGTGACCGAGCTGAGGTGGATCGTCGTAGCACCGACGAGCATGGTACCGGGATGGAAAACATGGTGCAAGGCTATGATGATGCTCGGGATTCGGACGAGGAGATGGAGGAATCTGCAAAGGCCTTCAATGAAATGTTGGAGTCTTCGAAACGTCCGCTCCACGAGCACACTGAGCTTTGTCAGTTGGATGCCATCTCACAAGTAATGGCTCTGAAGGCTCAGTTCAACTTGGGCAGAGAATGCTATGACGCAATTATGACAGTATTTGGACGCTTTCTACCCAAAGGCCATGTAATGCCTGCAAACCTGTACCAGTCGGACAAAATCCTCCGTGCACTGAAGATGCCCTATGAGAAGATACATGCCTGTGAGAAAGGATGTGCCTTATTTAGGCTTGACTATGCGGACTTGAACTATTGTCCCATTTGCAAGTCTTCCAGGTATATTGTGGTAGACAATGGTATGGGTGAGAAGACACAGACCAAAATCCCCTTTAGTGTTCTTCGGTATATGCCAATCGTACCAAGACTTCAACGTCTTTTCATGGTCGAAGAGATGGCCAGACAGATGACATGGCACAAAACAGGCAAAAGAACCGAACTAGATGCAGATGGGAATCTGATGATGGTACACACATCGGATGGTGTTGCGTGGAAAAAGTTTGATGAATTACATGCTGACAAAGCGGCAGATCCGAGGCATCCTTGAGTCGGCATCAGCACGGATGGGTTCAGTGTGTTTGGTATGACGGCAGCCCAATACAGTTGTTGGCCCGTATTTGTCTTTCCACTCAATCTCCCCCCCGGACAGATTATGCAAAGAAAGAACATTTTCCTGACGTTGATAATTCCAGGACCCAACTATCCGACAAAAATATGAACGTGTACATGCAGCCGCTTAAGGACGAATTGCAAGAAGCCTGGGATAATGGGTTCAAGACATACGACGCCTTTAGCAAACGGAACTTCATAATGCATGTCTGGTACATGTACTCGACGCATGACTTGCCGGCGTATGCGGTATTCGTTGGCTGGTGTGTGCATGGAAGGTTCCCGTGCCCCACATGCAAGGGAGCTCTTGAGTTTCGTTGGCTTCAGGCCGGTCGCAAGTTTTCTTGCTTCGACATGCATAGATAGTTCCTGGATCCTCGCCATAAGTTCAGGAAAGACAAGAAGAACTTCATCAGGGGTAGAGTTCTCAAAAACTCTGCACCACCTGCATTGACAGGCCAATAGATCCTGGATCAGTTAAACGCTCTCGAGCCAGATCCACAACGTCCAGGGTACTTCAAGGGGTATAATACTAAGCACGCATGGACTCACAAAACATGCTTATGGGATCTGCCTTACTTCCAAGACCTCCTTTGCCCACACAACATCGACGTGATGCACACTGAGAAGAATATCGCCGAGGCACTTTTTGGTACATTGTTCGGCATAGATGGGAAGTCAAAGGATAATACTAAGGCTAGAGTCGATCTGGAGGCGCTATGTGATAGGCCGTTACAAAACATGAAAGAACAGAAAGGAAAGCTGAACTGGACGAAGCCAAAGGCATGGTTCAATCTTGGAAGGCCAGCTATGAGGGAAATTGTCTTGTGGGTGCAACAGCAGTTGATGTTCCCCGATGGGTATGCAGCGAATCTAAAGAGGGGAGTGAATCTTGATAAACTGAAGATATTTGGTCTCAAGAGTCATGATTGGCACATATGGATTGAGCGGGTAATGCCGGTGATGTTGCGTGGCTTCATACCTGAGGATGAATGGCTAGTACTGGCAGAACTCAGCTATTTCTTCCGTGTTCTTTGTGCGAAAGAACTATCGCCTGGCGTGCTAGAAGAAATGGAAGAGTTGGTGCCGGAGTTGATCTGCAAGTTAGAGAAGATCTTTCCACCGGGCTTCTTTAATCCAATGCAGCATTTGATTTTGCATCTCCCGACCGAGGCAAGATTGGGGGGGGGCCCGTGCAAAATCGTTGGTGCTACCCAACTGAGAGGATGCAGAAGACTCTTCGAGAAAAATGTAAAAATAAACGTAGAATTGAAGCATCGATGGCTGAGGCATTCATCATAGAGGAGGCGGCAAACTTCGTAACAGCGCACTACGAAGCCAAAAATCATCATTTGCATAATCCGAAGCCTTGGTACAATGCTGACGAGCCTAAAAAGGGTGGATCCAACCTCAGCCTATTCAAAGGGAATCTCGCACCAGCTAGTGTTTCACATCCAGTATCTTTGGATAACGAAGAATGGCGGACCATTTCGTTGTATATCTTCAACAACCTAATAGAAGTGCGGCCGTACATCGAGTAAGTTCTCGGTACATTGTTTCGCAACTTCTATTTCCTTTGAACTATTCTTATTCCTGGATATGCCATACAGTCGATACGTCACCATATTCTCGTATGGAGCGGAGATACAAAAGGATTCTGTCGAAGAGTATGAGCTTCTCGCAAAGCAAGGAGGTGGCTATCCCGGTTTCTTCTCTTGGTTCAAACAAACGGTAATTTCTATTAGTCAATTTCATTTCATTCGCTAATTTGTGCATAATGCAACAATCCTTTCATATTAAACTTGTAGGCTAATCCAGAGTCTATGGACGCCGAATTGAGACAAGTCGCTAATGGTTTTGACTATAAGGTCCGTTCATTTGACAAGTACGACATCAACGGGTATCGCTTTCGTACCTATGGCAAAGAGCTATCTATGGCCGACCGAAAGTCTACAAATTGTTGTGTATCTGCTATTGGCGAAGGAGGTACCGAGTATTATGGGAGAGTTGAAGCAATTTATGAACTTCTGTTCTATGGTGAAAACCCACGGAATGTCGTAGTCTTCAAATGTTATTGGTTTCAGCCGAAGGAGACTAGAAGGACTCATGAACATATAGGGCTAGTTGAAATCAACCAAAGCACTCATTTAGATGTTCCTGATGTCTATATTATGGCTCAACAGGCGACCCAAGTATTCTATCTACCGTGGGCCTGCCAAACTAATCCAAATCTGAAAGGTTGGGATGTCGTTTATGAAGTGCCGCCCCGTGCTAGACTTTCTCCCCCAAAGGAAGAGGATTATGAACCTCACATTAACCCAGACACATATGAAGGAGAATTCTTCCAAGAGACACGTCTTTCCAAAAAGCGTTTCAAGAACCGCTATACTTCACCCCAAAACATTGAAGTAGACAGCGACAATGAATCTGACATCACCCCAGAGGAGGAACAAGAAGAGCCGGAACAAAAAGAAGTTACTGCTGCGGATGACCTGTCAATGCTTGACCGATTACGTCAAGGTGGCCTTGCACATGTTGATGCCAATGAACCCTATGAGCCCGTCATTGATTATAGTGATGATGATGATTATGCATTTATTGATGATACTGATCGAGATTATTAGTAGTGTCAGGTATTACATTTTTTATGTTGTAATTGATGATGATACACTTAAGTGATACACATATTATTATTCATGTTGGTCTTTTTTTATGTTGTACTAATTTCGTTTACTGTTTGTCATGGCAGGTGTTGAAAGATGGTGGGCGCTGGTCGGGAGCATGGTCTGAGGTCTTCCATTCCAGACGCACCTCTCCGCCGAGCGTTGCTGGACAGTATGGCCACACCGCCGGGCCCTTCTTCGTCGACCGCGGTGCCCAGCAGGGGACGAGGTAGGAAGAGAGGAGGTGGGGCACGTGGTCGTGGGAGAGGAGGTAGGGTGACTGCTACGGCGCCTTCCTCGCCGCCACCCCCGGCTGTTTCACCCGAGGAGGAGGCTACACGGACTCCGGTCCACGAGCCTCCGGTCCACGGGTCTTGGGCCCACGAGCCTCGGGTCGACTGGCCTTCGGCCCACGAGAGTTCGGCCCACGTGACCCCGGAGGAGCACACGTCCGGATGGGGTACCTGGCCGGATCAGCCCGAGGAGCCGAGTGGCCATGCTGATGATGGCGGGGAGCTGACTGATCTTGAGGAGGAGGGGGGCACCGTCTACCAGCGTGGTGCTGCACGGCTCTCGTCCGTGCCGGTGACCCGCGAGCGGAGGTGGTTGATTTTCCCTGATGGGGAGAGGTACGTAAGTGCATTTAATATTTTTTTACCTTGTGCATTCACGTTTTTTCAAATAACTAATGCGTTGGCCTTGTCATGCTGCAGGGGTTGGGACCACCATCATAGTGTCCACTGGCCCAACTCCGTCCTTGGAGTTCTTTGCCGGCAAAACTTCCCGGGGTTTGTCACGTTGCCTGGTGAGGGTCGGCTTCCAAAGCTTGGATTGAGCTGGGAGCACTACTTGGCTGCCCCGGCCCTGCCGGATGAGATTATCGACGGTGTCGTGTGCGACACGAGGGCAGACATGGTGATCAGAAAGTTTTGGGTAATTTCTCCTTTACACATTTAAAAATCTTCAACTAGCTATTTATTAATTGTACTAATCAATATTGTCTCATTTGATTGCAGGCATTCTACAGGTGTGAGGAGGGATACGAGGAGGACGCGGCACATGTTATCGAGAACGTCTGCAAGCACCTACTCCAGAACTTACGGCACGAGGCTCGAGTGCAGGCTGTTCGAGACTACTACGCCTTGCGTGGTATCAAGAAGACCAAGCCGGCGTGCCGCGATAAGTTCCTGAGTAAGGAGCAGTACATGAAGGTAATTATTAAGGCCTTCTCTACTTAAGTTCCTTCATTTAGTAATTCTTAGCCGTAGCGCTCAAGTTTCTATTTGCTAACTTAGGCGCCTCCGAGATGGTGTGCGGATCGGATGGATTGTTGGGAGGTGTTGGTCGATGAGTGGTTCTCAAAACAATGGCTAGCCCTCCACAACGAGGCCAAGGACAAACATGCCCAAATGGAAGGTGTGCCACACCATCAAGGCAGCTCCAACTTATATCAGTTCGGGCGCAACTGGGTATGTGGTTTGCTTCATGATTCATGCAATTCATTCATCATGCTAGCTTGAGCCCTTTAATTACTAATTTTCATTGTTTCTCTCTTTCAGGCACGCTACAATAAGGCGGATAAGGTGCTAGAGGTGTACGACCTGTATGTCATGGCCCACACTGCCTGTTTCAAGAAAGTCAAGGCTTTCTCTCAGTCTGACCTCGATGATGCAAACAACTTCACCAACATCTCGTCCCACAACAAGCTCGTGAGACATAGAGATGAGGGGAAGGCGAGGAAAGGGGAGGACTTTAACCCGAGCCAGGGTCCCATTGATCTAGAGCTATTGATGATATCTGGTGGCGGGAGGTCCCATGGCTCCATAGCCATTGGAGATGGACTTATCCGTTGTCCTAGCACTCTCCCGGAGATCAAGGTGCGCCAGTCGAGCTCCGCTCTTGAGATAAGGCCTCGTGAACGGCCAGTGCAACTCTCCATCAAGGTTAGTGATACGTACTCATTTATCTTTCTCCATTACATTGTGTGCGCTTCCATCAATGATTACAAATGGTCATGTGAGTGGTGTTGCAGGCTCCTATACAGAGTGAGAGAGGTAGAACGGAGAAACTTCTGGCGGAGGCGGCGGAGAGGCAGCAGGAGTTGGAGGAGAGGATGACAAAGATGATGGAGGAGGAGAGGGCACGGAATGACATGCAGGCAAGGGCCATGTACGAGCTCCTTGTGGTAAGTTTCTTCTGCAGATTTGCCAAAACATTCATGTAGTGTTTGTCTCATTACTAACTAGTATGACTGAGTCGTCAAAACCAAATGTGCAGTCTGTGTGCGAGAAGACAGGTCAGACCGCTCCGCCGATGCCAGTGATTGCTCCTGGGACCACGGTGAGTTTTATTTGAATGGAAATTACTTGCTAGTCTTAACATTTGAGTGTGATCATGCTAACAAGACATTGGAAATGATCTTTGGTGCAGCGTAACTCTAGACAAGCATCGCACGATCCTTCTCCAGGGACCGACACGAGCCACCCCGCTCCAACACCTCCTGGATCTTGGTAAGTTTATCTAGTGTTTTGCTTAACACATGCATAAAGACCTAGACTTAGCTTTATTTCCTCCAATGCTTACCATAATGACCTAGAGTTAGCTTCTTCACCTCCAAAATGACTTAATAAGCTTACTGACCTCCAAAACCATCCATTTTACCTAAGTTAGCTCTAAAACGATCTGTACTTAGCTTACTTATGTCAAAGATTGCATAATTAGCTTAGTTAGCTCATAGACGATCCATTTTACCTAAGTTAGCTCTAAAATGACCCATTTTACCTAGGTTAGCTTATAAATGATCCAGTTCATCCAAGTTAGCTCAAAAATGACCCATTTTACCTAGATTAGCTCCTAAATGATCCATTTTACCTACGTTAGCTTTAAAATGACCCATTTCACCTAGGTTAACTCCAAAATGACAAATCTTACCTAGGTTATCTCATAAACGATCCATTTCAACTAATTTAGCTCATAAACGATCCATTTCACCAAGTTAGCTAAACAACGATCCATTTCACCTAAATTAGCTCTTAAATGATCCATTTCACCTAAATTAGCTCAAAAAGATCCATTTCAACTAAATTAGCTCATGAATGATCCATTTGACCTAAGTTAGCTCAAAAACGATCCATTTCAACTAAGTTAGCTCATAAATGATCCATTTCACCTAAGTTAGCTAAAAACGATCCATTTCACCTTAGTTACCTCAAAAACAATCCATTTGACCTTAGTTAGCTCATAAACGATCCATTTCAACTAAGTTAGCTCATAAATGATCCATTTCACCTAAGTTAGCTAAAAAACGATCCATTTCACCT
>NC_041390.1:179977803-179978671 GCF_002162155.2 Triticum dicoccoides
AGTTAGCTCAAAATGATCCATTTCACCTAAGTTAGCTAAAAAACGATCCATTTCACCTAAATTAGCTCTTAAATGATCCATTTCACCTAAGTTAGCTCAAAAAGATCCATTTCAACTAAATTAGCTCATGAATGATCCATTCACCTAAGTTAGCTCAAAAACGATCCATTTCAACTAAGTTAGCTCATAAATGATCCATTTCAGCTAAGTTAGCTAAAAAACGATCCATTTCACCTTAGTTACCTCAAAAACGATCCATTTGACCTTAGTTAGCTCATAAACGATCCATTTCAACTAAGTTAGCTCAAAAATGATCCATTTTACCTTAGCTAGCTCTTAAACGACCCATTTCAACTTAGTTAGCTCATATATGATCCATTTCACGTAAGTTAGCTCATAAATGACATACTCTTCTTGTTCTACTCTTCTTCTTGTTCTACTCTTCTTGTTCTACTCTTCTTGTTCTAGTCTTCTTCTTGTTCTACTCTTCTTCTTGTTCTACTCTTCTTGTTCTAACTTTCTTATTTTTCATTTTGCAGATTTCATTCACTTGATGAAAGCTTGCATAGATGGAGTGCTCCTTATCCCTTTCTCTGTTTCTTTTGTATCGTTGAACTATGCATGTATCGTTGGATGAAACTATTGTAATATATATGGTTGGATGCCTCTATGTTGAACTTGTTATGTATGATGGAACTATGCATGTAATATATATGGTTGGATGATGAAGTTATGTGTTGGATATCTTATATGTTTGCTCTGTAATGGCCTTTTGAAATATATCTATATATGTCATATATATTTGTGATGAAAATTGTTGGATTTAATAAAAAACAGATAAAAGAGCCAATATGCAGGCTCTTTGCCG